>NC_139832.1:2233066-2270566 GCF_963691815.1 Echiichthys vipera
ACTGTCGAGATGCTGTTGAGCAAGGCACTGAACCCCCAACTGCTCGGGTCGCTGCGCCATAGGCAGTCCCCTCGCTCTGACAGCTCTCCATTAATTGCATGTATATAGGTCTTGTTTGTGTGTGTGTGTGTGTGTGTGTGTGTGTGTGTGTGTGTGTGTGTGTGTGTGTGTGTGTGTGTGTCCTGCATTTCCCTTGCGGTATAAATAAAACTAATTCTTCTTCTTCATCTTTAACCCCGCGCCTCGTTTCTATCAGAACCGTGACTTATCTTCTCTTTATCCTCACGGGCGCTTTCCCCTCGGACCCCCCTGAAGTCGGCGCCCCGTCCCTCTGTAACTCTAAACCCATTCACGACACGTGCTGTTGTCGGCGGGGACCCGGGAGGCTCCGCATTATGCTTATCGCAGCGCTGTCAAAATCTCATTTCCAGGTTCTTGTTGTCTCATGAAAGGCAGAGAGGCAACACACACAACACCCCCCCCCCCCTGTGACTGTCACGGCCTTCTGGAGAGTCGACGCGCGGGTTACAAACGTGTTAAAAGCCCGTCGAGGATCTCTCCAGCTCGCACTTTTGTCTGCGTCTCCGCGTACGGAGGCAACTTGACGCTGTCACTCATGTGAAGGTTACCCGACTGTTGAAGTGAGTGATTGAATGCTGCCCGCCGCGGAGCAAAAGTGGCACTTTTTGTCCCTTTGAGGAGCTCGTTTTTGTGCCGTTTCTCTTTCAAACAAACAAGTTTTGTATTCACGTTTTAGTTTGACTGCCCAAAAAAACGCATTGTGCGAAACCTTGAGCTCCAACAAAACCTATTGAATATATTCACTCGCCCGTAAAAACGTTTAAAAAGTGCAGGATTCAGAGTGTTCGAAATCCAGTCAGTCATAGTAACATCATGAGGGGTCAAAAGGTCCACTTAAAGCTGCATTCTCTCTAATGTCCACTTAAAGCTGCATTCTCTCTAATGTCCAGCAGGAGGAGACTCCACTTAAAGCTGCATTCTCTCTAATGTCCAGCAGGAGGAGACTCCACTTAAAGCTGCATTCTCTCTAATGTCCAGCAGGAGGAGACTCCACTTAAAGCTGCATTCTCTCTAATGTCCAGCAGGAGGAGACTCCACTTAAAGCTGCATTCTCTCTAATGTCCAGCAGGAGGAGACTCCACTTAAAGCTGCATTCTCTCTAATGTCCAGCAGGAGGAGACTCCACTTAAAGCTGCATTCTCTCTAATGTCCAGCAGGAGGAGACTCCACTTAAAGCTGCATTCTCTCTAATGTCCAGCAGGGGGAGACTCCACTTAAAGCTGCATTCTCTCTAATGTCCAGCAGGAGGAGACTCCACTTAAAGCTGCATTCTCTCTAATGTCCAGCAGGGGGAGACTCCACTTAAAGCTGCATTCTCTCTAATGTCCAGCAGGAGGAGACTCCACTTAAAGCTGCATTCTCTCTAATGTCCAGCAGGGGGAGACTCCACTTAAAGCTGCATTCTCTCTAATGTCCAGCAGGAGGAGACTCCACTTAAAGCTGCATTCTCTCTAATGTCCAGCAGGGGGAGACTCCTCAAGACTCCTCAACTTAAAGCTCCATGTTCACCCATTCAAACACACAATGAACCCAGACGGCAGTGGTGCAAATGTGCTCATCAACAGCTGATCTAACCATTCCCACACGACCTTCGGAAGCAATTTGGATTCAGTATCTTGACCAGGGTTCACTTCGACTTGCACACTGGAGGAGCCGCCGATCCTCGACTAGCGGACAACCCTCTTAACCTCCTGGGGACTGACGCGTCGCTACCACGACCCCGCATGCACAAGATATACAAAGCGGAGACTCTCTGTAGTGCTAAAGAGGTCTAAGAACTTTAACCAAAAACCAACTCGTTAGATTTGGAGCTGCTCTAACTCCTTGAGATCAAAACTTTTATCCTTGGTGAGTTTAATTTGATTTGTCGATTCATTCACACACGAGAGAGCTGCCGTTTGTGGCCCGTGACCTTGCGTTTCGCTCCCTTAATTGTCATATTTTTTAAAAAAAAGAGTCGTCACAGCGACTTTGACTGCGGAGCACTTGAGCGTTTTGATTTTCAAGAGCAGGGAGCTTCAAGTGGACTCCGCGGAAAGTTCTGTGTGCTGCAAAAACAACCGACTGAACGCGACTTTAAGCCGTGAAAGAGATCGAACGCGTGAAAGCCGTGCGTGTGCGTTTGAAATAATGTGAGGGTGTGATGAGGTTGCAGCTTTGACAGCGTTCACTTTCTACTTCAAGTGCTTCTTCTCCTTCCCTTGGTACGTTCTTCATCGTCGGATGATGTGCAGTAACGTCGGTGTGACCCTCTTTGACCTGACGATGGCGCTACAGGTAAAGTGCTAATGTGTCGTCTTTGTGTTTCCTCAGGGTTTTAAGAAGCCGCGGGCGTACATCGCCGCTCAGGGCCCCCTGAGGTCGAGCACCGAGGACTTCTGGAGGATGATTTGGGAGCAGAACGTCCTCGTCATCGTGATGATCACCAACCTGGTGGAGAAAGGACGAGTGAGTGAACACGTCGCAGTCGCACCGACTCCACTGTCACTTCTGCTTGTGGTGAAACGTTCCTTTTATCGCGGTTTACTATGAAACAACGATTACGCTCAGAGCTGCAGCGCTTCACGACATCTACGGCCACTCCGCAATCAGCTCAAGTTATTTTGAGATTATATTATTATTATTATATTTAATTTAATTTATGCAGAAACATTTATGAGTTAAAAAACAAACTGAATCAAACACATTTAAACTCTTTTTTAATCTAAATTTTGTTTAATTTAATGTATAAATTAATTTAATGTATAAATTAATTTAATGAATAAATTAATTGAATGTATAAATTAATTTATAAATTAATATAATGTATAAATAAATATAATGTATGAATTAATTTATAAATTAATAAAATGTATACATTAATAAAATGTATAAATTAATTGAATGTTTAAATTAATATAATGTATAAATTAATATAATGTATTTATAAATATAATATATAAATAAATATAATGAATAAATTAATATAATGTAATGTTTTTAATGTAAATGTATAAGAGTAAAGAATAAGACGTCGGATAAATATGCTGAAATTAATTCATATGTTGTTATAAAGTAAGATAAGTGCTGATTAATATATTATAAATAATAACCAATTTAAATATTGTAAAATAATTAAATACTACTAATTATGGAGAAGGGATGAGATTGAATAAATTATATAATTATATATAATTAAACTTCCTTTTCTATTATATGTTTTTAATTAATTAATGGTCAGTTTGTTTTTGATCTTTTACTAAAATAATGTTTGTGTGTGTTTATATTTATTTTTTTCTGCCTGCAATGGTAAGATAATTTTGCTTTATTATTATTATAATTATCATTATATTATATTGTTTTTTTCTATTTTAATTGTATTTACATAAACATTTCAATCAATACTCAGAATATTAAAAATATATATATATATTAATTTGACATTTTACTGCTGTCAGGTGTGGGTTTTGCGGAGTTTCTGTCATTTTTATTCATCATAATTCATAATGATAATGTCGTGTTTCCTGTCTCCTCAGAGGAAGTGTGATCAGTACTGGCCGACGGAGGTGCAGGAGGAGTACGGCAGCTTCCTGGTGACGGTGAAGAGCAGCAGAGCGCTCGCCTACTACACCCAGAGGACCTTCAGCGTCAGGAACACCCACGCCAAGAAGGTCACACCGTCAGCCGCTCACAGTGTCCGTTAGCAGTGTGACAGAAATGCTGTAACCCATGAGCTGAGCGCACAATCCTAGTATCCGCAGTCGTAATGTGGTAATACAGGACATCTCATTTTCTCACACAAGATAGAAACGCTAGGGTTCGATAACAGGAAATGAAAACACGTCCAGAGAAAAGCGTCAGAAATGTAACTCAGTCGCACGACAGGAACTTCGTGTAAGAGCAAATTCACCGTTTGTAGACTCTCTACAGTGATTGTGTCACCAATTAGCCGCGGTGAAGGTAGTTTTTGTTTCTTGCCGGTGCTATCATATTGACCCAAAGTGCACGCACACTGAAAAGTACGTTAAATTATTTATTATAGTCTACTTATCAAGCATTCACCATTAACTCTAGTACTTTTTTATCACACCAGTGTCACTCTTTCATCCCCCGTTTTAGATTTTGATTTTAAATTAAATTGCAAAAACATAATTTCTACAACACAATCCATTTTGGACATTGGACACAGAACAGTGGAGTAAGTGCGTGCATTCTTAGTTTGGGTGTTCTCAGTTTTTATTTGGGAGACTTTGCAACTAACATCCGTCTGCTTAAACACTTTGATTACCAGCTGCGCACGTTGGAGAGGAGGGTTAAGACGTACGCGCGCTATCCCGCTCACTGTCTGTCGAGTGACGCGCTGCAGGAAGGTGCAGACACGATTCAGAGACAGTTCAGAGCGACTTATATGCAATGCATACTTACATAGGGTACTTGTACGCACACAGGGTACTTGTCCTCACACGGGGTACCTGTACTCAGATAGGGTACCTGTTCTCACATGGGGTACTCGTACTCACACGGGGTAAATGTACCCACACGGGGTACTTGTACGCATATAGGGTACCTGTTCTCACATGGGGTACTTGTCCTCACACTGGGTAATTGTACTCACACGGGGTACTTGTCCTCACACGGTGTACCTGTACTCATATAGGGTACCTGTTCTCACATGGGGTACTCGTACTCACACTGGGTAATTGTACTCACATGGGGTACTTGTCCTCACACGGTGTACCTGTACTCATATAGGGTACCTGTTCTCACATGGGGTACTTGTCCTCACACGGGGTACCTGTACTTGTATAGGGTACCTGTTCTCACATGGGGTACTTGTCCTCACACGGGGTACCTGTACTCATATAGGGTACCTGTTCTCACACCGGGTACTTGTAGACACTCAGGGTACTTGAACGCACATAGGGTACTTGTACTCACGTAGGGTACTTTCACTCACGTAGGGTACTTGTACGCACATGGGGTACTTGTACTCACATAGGGTACTTTTACTCACATAGGGTACTTTTACTCACATAGGGTACCTTGTCCCTGTTGGAAGTTTTATTTTAACCACTTCCTGTTTGCTTCCACCTGCAGGGCTCCCAGAAGGGGCGGGTCAACGAGCGGACCGTGACTCAGTACCATTACACCCAGTGGCCCGACATGGGCGTCCCGGAGTTCGCTCTGCCGCTGCTCAGCTTCGTCCGCAAGTCGTCCAAAGCCAGGGGGGACGACATGGGGCCGATGGTGGTGCACTGCAGGTGAGATCTGATCAAACAATGACAGGAGATGAGTTTTTATCCTCACGTGAGTAAATCCTGGATTCATCTGGTTCTTCTTCTTCTTCTTCCTCGTTACCGTGCAGCGCTGGCGTGGGCCGGACGGGCACCTACGTGGTCCTGGACAGCATGTTGAAGCAGATGAGAGACGAAAGCGCTGTCAACATCACGGGCTTCCTCAAACACATCCGCACACAGAGGAACTACCTGGTTCAGACAGAGGTCAGAGGTCAACGCTGTCTGTGTGTCTGTCAGCACACATTTGTACTGTTCTTCAGACATGAATGTCACATTTCAACGGGGGTGTAGTTTGAACACAGGAAGTCTTTCAAAGCTCAAGACTATTTAATTTCGGCTGCTCTAACCACTGTTCCACCGGCTGCCCCTTGATAAAATTTTGTATAAATATTAAGAGGATGGTGCTCACTGACGTTTCCTCTTGCGCTAGCATGAGGTTCACATTTGTGGCTTTTAGTAAAATCCTCAACAATTATCGGATGGATTAACCAGAAATCCCATCTGCCTCAGTTGTATTTTGTGTTAAGTGCCAACAAGATAAACAACATTGTCGACGTGAGCATGTTAGCATGCTGATGTTAGCATTTAGCTTAAAGCAGCACTGTACCGACGAAACTCACCGAGCTGCTAGCATAAAACACGTCGCCAGCAGAGACTAATCTCAGCCCTTTCCGTCTCCTTCTCTGCAGGAACAATATGTTTTCATCCATGATGCCTTGGTGGAAGCCATCTTGTCCGGAGAGACGGAGGTGGTAGCGGCTCAGCTGCACAGGTACGTGGACGAGCTGCTGATCCCGGGGCCTGCTGGGAGGACGCGCCTGGACAAACAGTTCAAGGTGAGCGGCTCGGCTAACTGTTCGCGGGGGATTTATTAAGATAAAATCTCTGTCACAGAGAAGCAGAACGCTTCAGTGCAGCCGTTTCAGTCTTAACAAATGTTTTTCCCGCAGCTGGTGTGTCACTCCGGAGTGAAGCAGTGCGACTACTCTGCAGCGCTGCAGGACTGCAACCGCGGCAAGAACCGGAGCTGCTCTGTGGTTCCTGGTGAGTAGGACCTGGTTATAATTTAGGAGCTGCAGCACCTTTAGTTGCTGTTAATGTTAAATGTTTGATTTGCCCCTTCAGCTACAGCTCACTGACGTTAGGTGAGGCTGTGAAAGGCCACTGCTGCATGAAAATGAACTCTTCTGTCTGACTTTGCAGTTGAGCGGTCGCGTGTGCGCCTGTCTACGGCAGCGGGAGAAACGTCGGACTACATCAACGCGTCCTACATCACAGTAAGAACGAACTTTACATCCTCCACAGTCAGACAAGAAGATGGAAATCAGTTTAATGAGGTTAGCCGACTGTTGGGCATCGTTGATACTAAACCCTGGTTCTGTTCCTGCAGGGCTACAGGCAGAGCAGCGAGTTCATCCTTACCCAGAATCCTTTGCCGGGCACCATAAAGGACTTCTGGACGATGATATGGGACCACAACGCTCAGGTCATCGTGTCACTGCCGGGCTCGCAGTCAGGCGAAGTGAGGATATTGTTTGTCTTTGTTGTCTGCGTCTGTTTTAATTTTTCTGTTTACATTATTAGGTAAACATTTTTTAGGATTATGCATTTTTTGTTTCAGAGAATTAAATGTTCAAAGGAATATCATCTCATGTCTGTGTGTTAAATACAGTGCCAGTGTCAGGGACCTCTTAGCTTAGCTTAGCTTAGCATAAAGACAATTAGCCAGTCAGTTAGCATTTCCCCCCCTGCAGTATTTATGCTAAGCTAGGCTAACCACAGCCAAACAGGACACAGGTGCCATTATTATTATTAATGATTTAATTGAAAAGGTGATTTTTACAATAAAGGAAAAACCCAAAAAGGTGCTTGTTGGATCGGAGTGTGATGTACCTTCTGCTTCCTGTGTTGATAGATGGAGGAGGTGGAGGCCGAGGCCGAGGCCGAGGCGGAGCCGTGTGTTGTCTGGCCCCTTAAAGGGCAGCCAATCAGCTACGAGATGTTCACTGTCACTCAGAGGAGTGAGAATCACATCTGCCTCACCAACGAGGACATGGTGGTGGTCCAGGAGTACGTCCTGGAGGCTACACAGGTCAGTCTGAGCTGGAACAAGACGGCTCCACTTACACCACCAAATCATTAAAACAGGGGATGGTCAGGTCACTGTAAAACACGCTCACTGACTTACTTCTGGATTAAACTGCAGGTTAAACAACAGTTAAGTGTCGTACGACAGTTAGACTTAAGGCCACAGAAATCACAGACTTAAAAGCAATAGCTGCACAATGTACTGCATTCATAGTTTGTAGTAGGCAGTCACGGAAGCAGCCTATGACAATTTCAATACATATATATATATAGCATGTCAAAAAAAGTCACAGTATAGCATATCTAAAAAAAGTCATACCATGTGGAAAAAGTAGAAAAGAGTCATTGTTGTGGCCGGTTCGAAACTTTTGTTTGTAACCTTATCACGTTAGAGGGGACCGCTCCCTTGATTCGCACATCTCCATCCACTTCAATAGACACTAACTCTGTCTTCGTTTATGTTAATTTATTTACACAAAGCACGATGCTCGGTGAGGTGAGGTCGAAAACGGTGCCGATCCCCCTGTTCCACATCCTAACACTGGCTCAGTTCCTCTTTATTCCTTGGCTCAGTGTCCAAGCCACTTACCTCTAGCAGCTGATCTTCATCCAACGAATCTACGATATAACTGAAATCATAGATTCTAAGGGCGCACTCACACTGTCCTTCCGCACCGGGCCCAAACAGGTTTTGCAGGTAAAGTCTAGTTCGTTTGACCAGTGTGAGTGCAACCGCTCCGCACCTAGCTGCGGTACGCTTGCCGTCCACGGCCCGTTTGAGAGAGGTGGGCTTTTGTAAAGCACGTTTGCACGTGTACGAGCACGAGCGTGCGCACGTGTACGAGCACGAGCACGAGGCCTACGCTGGCTCTCGCGCCATTTATGTGCGCCTGTTGGGACATAGACAAAAAAAAAAAAAAACGGACCATGCGCGGACATTTAACAACAACAACAATGGCGGTGAAAGGTTCACGTTGGTGTGATGCGGAGGTGGAGTGTTTACTGCAGATTTGGTCGATGAAAAGATTCAAAAACAGTCGACAAGACGCACAAAAACTCTGAGGTCTACGGAAAGATCTGGAAACAAAGCCACGCATCGCCATGACGTCATCAATGCGTGTGACGTGTTACGGCGTGATGACGTATAGGCAGCAAGAAGCATTCTCCGAGGCCCAGGTAGTGTGAGTACAAACGGGCCTGGAGGGGGGGGACAAGGACCCTAAAGCACGGGGCACGGTGCGGAAGGACAGTGTGCGTGCGCCCTAACTAACATAAAATATGGCTCTAACACTTCTAGTATAGCATGTTGAATAAAAGTCAGTATAGTATATTGAAAAAAGTAGGAAACTCACTGATTTGTTGTGACAGACGTCTGCTCTCTGGTTCCTCATCTCGACAGGACGACTACGTTCTGGAGGTAAAACACTTCCTCGCCCCCCGCTGGCTGAACCCAGACGGTCCCATCAGCACCACCTTCGAGCTCCTCAACCTGGTGAAAGACGAGAGCAGCACCAAGGATGGGCCCACAGTCGTCCACGATGAGTAAGACGCGGTCAACCATGAGCCGGTAGCACATTCGTTTTTCTGCTCTGACTGACCGTGTTCTTGTTTTCCCAGTGTGGGCGGAGTCACGGCAGGAACGTTCTGCGCTCTGTCGTCTCTGACTCGTCAGCTGGAAGCAGAAGGGTCGGTCGACGTCTTCCAAGTGGCCAAGATGACAAACCTCATGAGACCGGGAATCTTCAGCGACATGGTAAGGCTTTCTGTCTCACCATACGCCGACGACACTGTACTGTTCCTCAGGTGTTATCTTCATAGTTTAACAGTAACAACATCGCAAATAGCTTAGATCTGGGAACAGGATGATAACTACACAAAAAAGAACTCTTCTGTTCCCACATCTTCACTGTTAACTTGTCGGATACCAAGTTATTAATTCTGATTAAAGTTATGGACAAAAGTATGAAAATAACACTCAAGTTGTAATTTTAAATTAAATGTGAATCACAGACAGTGATCCAATTAAAGTGAAATTACTGTACTTTATCATGTTTTGTCCTGGCCTCATTTAAACAGTACACAGAAAATTCATATTAACTATTATTATTATTATTATTATTATTAATAATGAGAACAAAAACAGTTGAGGGAAGCTGACTGAGTTTGAAGTTGGAAGGCTGCATAATATTGGATGCAAAATGGCTAAAAACAATGTTTAAAAGGCATTTACGGTGATCATGGTATAGTTATTATAATATTTTCACTGTTGCTTAAATATGCACATGTCAGCTGATGATGCAAACATCTATTTTTAGTCATTTTGCATCTTTTTGTGGTGGTTTTGCATCTATTTTTAGTCATTTTGCATCTTTTTGTGGTGGTTTTGCATCTATTTTTTAGTCATTTTGCATCTTTTGTGGTGGTTTTGCATCTATTTTTAGTCATTTTGCATCTTTTTGTGGTGGTTTTGCATCTATTTTTAGTCATTTTGCATCTTTTTGTGGTGGTTTTGCATCTATTTTTAGTCATTTTGCATCTTTTTGTGGTGGTTTGCATCTATTTTTTGTCATTTTGCATCTTTGCACGCATACATCACTGCAGTTCAGTGATGAAGGAATAACGTTTAAATAAAAAGAAATGCTTGAGAAACCATCAACCTGTAAAGTATCATGTTACAAAACCAATTCTGTAATACTGAAAGACCCCTAAATATAATAATTTGTTGCCTGCCACTGTTTTGCAGGAGCAGTACCAGTTCCTGTACCGAGCCATGCTGAGTCTCATCAGGACACAAGAAGACGAGCAGACCCTCCAATCCTCCGACAACGGCACCATCGTGGTGGGAACCGCCAGCACCGCGGAGAGCCTCGAATCCCTGGTGTAACAGGCGACGCAAAGAACTCCTGCTTAACTTTGACAAACAAGCAAACAGCATCTGGTCTTTTCCTCTTCACACTACCAACAGAACTTCTCCTGACGCCAGAGTCAAAGCTACAAATACTAAATAATAAAAACAACCCGTCGTTCAGGAGCGCGCCGTAGTTGGAGGCTCGCGTTCCTTCTTCACGTCTTGGATCTGGACTCCCTACACTTTTGTAATTGTGTGCCTTTTTGTATTTTTCACCCCGTACTTTTAACTTTGATACAAGCCGTAGACTTTTAACTGTCTGGTGTTTTAACGCTCAACTAACAAACTCTTCCTAAAATAAACCTTTGTATTTATTGGCACGGAGCCAAATGGGGGAATAAAAAGGGAAACCCGCGTCTTTTTACATCAGATGAGATATTTTGTTAGCGTCTCTTTTCTAGATCTCCTGCACTGAACTCCTTTCTGTACATACCATCGCAAACGCTAGCGCCGACGTGCTATTGACGTCAAATATGAAATAAGGGCCTGGAATAATAAAAAAATCATAATAATCTAATGTAAATAATATTATAGCGATCAACTCGATGGACCAAATTTCTATTTATACTTTTAGATTTTTATATTTTACCATTTTTAGCAGCATTCAAAGGTTACGCTTTAATTCTCATCGCTTAGTTGGAGGAATTTAATGCTTTTTATATTCTGGATTTTGTAACAGACTAAATGTGATGCATGGGGTACTGACATGTTTTTGGTTGTTGTTTTTTTTAGCTGGACATGAAACACTGCTGGATTTTTAGCTCTAGGGGATTAAATAAGTGAAAGAACACCAAACAAAGAGCCTGTTGGACTGTTTTCTTACTGTGCGCACGACTAAAACACACGTTAACCAACAAAAAGATGAGTGACAATGTCGTAAAGGCAGTTAAACGTCACAGGGTTTAAGCAGAATCCTCAAATTATCGTCCACTCAGTAAAAGCACCAAAGTTTCCTTTCAGCGCAAAATCATCCCATGGTCTTTTTTTAGCACTTACAAACATCAAATAAGCCATCAAGAGTTTGTTTCATGTAACAGTTAACATGTTAACAGAGAAATCCAGGAGAGCCGCTAACAGCCGGACGTGGCTAACAGTGATTAGGTCGGGGCAGCACGGTGAAGGCATTCAAAGGTCTTTTTTAACCACTAATGCTGCTGAAAATAACAGCAAACCTCTGCAGCAGCATGAGAAGAGTCCCTACACACAAAACAAAGCAGCAACAGCGTAGTTAGTGAAGCCAGAGTTTATTAAAAGAGTGTTTTAAAGACTTACCTACTGGCCCCTGTACCAGCTCCTCTCATAGTAAAGTCCATTACAGTGGATTACCAAAGTCAATCCCAAAGGAAGGAGCCCATTGGTGCTTTGTTGTGTGTGTAGGGACTCTTCTCATGCTGCTGCAGAGGTTTGCTGTTATTTTCAGCAGCATTAGTGGTTAAAAAAGACCTTTGAATGCCTTCACCGTACTGCCCCGAGCTAATCACTGTTAGCCACGTCCGGCTGTTAGCGACGCTCCCAGATTCCTCTGTTTATAGTCATGAAAAAAACTTTCTCGATGGCTTATTTGATGTATGCAAGTGCTGAAAAAAGACCATGGGGTGACTTTACGCTTTACACAGCTGGCTCTCTGACTGTGAACTGAACATGTGTTGATCCGTACACACACCTCAGTCTGCAGCAGGCCCGAGGACGCAAACGTTTGACATATCTGCTACACGACACTAGCTAACCAAATTAAATGGTCTTTGTGATCCTCTCTCCTCCATTTTATTTTAAAGTGACCAAGCTGCCTGTTAAATTTGTATATTTCCGTGTACAACAGCGTGGCAGTGTCCGGGTTTACACTGACCCCATCTGTAAGAATTAGGGTTCAACCTGTGGGGACCATGAACATCCACAGCCGGTGACACATCGGGAGAAGGGTTAGGGGGTCGCCCGGGGAGAAAGCGTCTCACTCTTCCATGTATGTGTTTACTGAGAGTGACGTTCAGCTGCAGCAGCACGGGGCCTCAGCTCCTGAACCCGGCAGACGACGGGGGGTCAAAGGTCACGGCGACGAGACAAAAGATGGAGCAAACGTCTCTGCGAGCCCGACGGAGAGAGGTGTTAAGGAAACAAACACAGCACCAGAGGAAATGAAGACGCGGTCTGATGAGAACAGCGCGAGTGCTGTCAGA
Organism: Echiichthys vipera; assembly: GCF_963691815.1. Classification (NCBI taxonomy): domain Eukaryota; kingdom Metazoa; phylum Chordata; class Actinopteri; order Perciformes; family Trachinidae; genus Echiichthys; species Echiichthys vipera. The sequence continues at coordinate 2,245,594 of NC_139832.1, forward strand.
CCTGTGGATTATGTGTTTTCCCTTTATGGAGTCATACGGTAATCCCCGCACTGAACCGGTTATTCCAATTGATTTCCCAATGTGTTAATCCGGACTAAGACTCTGCAAGAAACGCGTCTTTTCAGGAGCGAAAAATAGGTCAAGTGTCCAGACGTCGTCTTGACCGCCCGTGCATCCACACCGTCATTTGCATTTTTGACTTTTCATAATTACACATGCCCAATTATCCCCTGCTTGGTGGCCTAGTTTGCATGGCTGCCTCCAAACGGAGTGGAAGCAAAACACGCTGATTGTCTTTTTGTGTGTGTGTGTGTGTGTGTGTGTGTGTGTGTGTGTGTGTGTGTGTCGGGGGGGAGACGAGCTGCAGGCCGAGGAACCGAGAAGACGTCAGACCCAAACCCAGACGTCAGAGTCTGAAGTCTGGGTTCTGTTCGTCTAAAGTTGAGACGGAGAGTCCGTTACACTTGAAGTGATCTGAAAATGTGCTCAATCACAAGGGAACGTTCTCTATTTTAAACATGCATTCACACTTTGAAGCACAACAGGGCCGACTGTGACTCAGTGGAAGAGTGGATCGTCCTCCATACAAGAGATTGGTGGTTCGATCCCCACCTCCCCCCAGTCCACATGTTGAAGTGTCCTTGGGCAAGACTCTGAACCCTGAATTGCTCCCCGTGCTGCTCATGGGTGTGTGAATGTGTGTGTGAACGGGTGAATGTGACAAACACTGTGAAAGCGCTTTGAGTAGTCAGAAGACTAGAGAGGTGCTTTATAAGTACAAGTGTATTTACCACAAGTGTTATTAGCAGAATGCACTAAAGTAGAGGTGTACATGTGTTCTTGTTGGTTAGAAATTCAACTTAAACAACAGATATGAAAACTGGAGTTGAGTTCATTTATCTCAGAAATGTATTTTTAGCCTTTCAGGGCGCCCTCCCACTGTCCTTCTGCACCGTGCCCCGTGCTTTAGGGTCCTTGTCCCCCCCTTCAGGCCCGTTTTCGCTGAGTGAGCGGAGACGGGCAACAACCAGAGTCACTATAGGCCGAGCATTCACTCCATGGACTGAGAGAAAGGAGAGGAACGCCATTCAAACGCACGCTCACATGGCTACGCTGCTCCTGGATGCTAACATCACTTTCATCTGTACTTAGCTGGAGGGGCTAACGCTAACGGCTAATGCTAACTGTCAGTCAAACTCCTCTAATCCTTGTTTTGATGCTGTGATTTTCTGGAGGGGACGGGTTCAAACAGGCTCAAACAGACTCCGGTCTCCTGGAGCTACTGGGCCGGGTCTGACCAACCTGGCAACCCCACTGCTGGACTTCTTTTTTGTTGTTGCAACTACGATCATGAGACACTAGATGGCGGTGTTCAACCTTTAAAGGTTCAGTTCTCCCAAATACCCTTAAGAAAAACAAACCTCTTACCTGAACACGTGTGCGGTCACGTCTGCGGAGCTGAAGGGAGTGAGTTTTGCGCTCAAAGCTGAAAATAAATACAGAGTAATGGACACCGCAACGAACCGCTAACTAATAAACCGATACATTAAAGTGTGAATGCAAAGATTAGCATAGATGCCAATGAACAATGAGCTGTTCTGTGTCTTTAAATGAGGAAAGAAGAAGAAGATCGTAACAGAATGTCTCTTTATTTATGGAACTATTTTCATAAAGCAAAAATATTCTCTATCAACACGAGCTCTTACAAACAAACGGGAGTTTTTATGAATTATGAAGAACAAACAAACAAACAGACACGTTACAGTGTAGTGTTATTATCAAAAACGACTTCAATGATTCAGATTCAGACCTACAGATCAAACAACACGCTGCCGTTTTAGGGCGCCCTCCCACTGTGCGTCCGTCCCGTGCCCCGTGCTTTAGGGTCCTTGTCCCCCCCTCCAGGCCCGTTTGTACTCACACTACCTGGGCCTCGGAGAATGCTTCTTGCTGCCTATACGTCATCACGCCGTAACACGTCACACGCATTGATGACGTCATGGCGATGCGTGGCTTTGTTTCCAGATCTTTCCGTAGACCTCGGAGTTTTTGTGCGTCTTGTCGACCGTTTTTGAATCTTTTCATCGACCAAATCTGCAGTAAACACTCCACCTCCGCATCACACCAACGTGAACCTTTCACCGCCATTGTTTGAAATGTCCGCGCATGGTCCCTCCTTCTTTTTTCTACGTCCCAACAGGCGCACAGGAAATGACCTCAGAACCACGTAGGCCTCGTGCTCGTACACGTGCACACGCTCGTGCTCGTACATGTGCAAACGCGCTTTACAAAAGCCCACCTCTCCCAAACGGGCTGTGGACGGCCAGGTGGCTGCAGTTATACGTGGAGCGTTGCACTCACACTGGTCAAACGCACTAGGCTTTAGCTGAAACACCTGTTTTGGCGCGGTGCGGAGGGACAGTGTGAGTGCGTCCTTACATGAACCACACATCTGCACACATATGGATATAAATGATATATGATGTAGAAAACAAATCTCAGGTACGTATAAAAGAACTCTGTCTCTTTGACGCATGTGACAAAACCGCTTTTTGTTCTTCGTCTGGAAGAAAAACAGGAAACGCTGCAGAGCAGGACCGACATGGGGGGCTCGAACATACGTGTGTTTAAGGGGGGGGGGCTCGAACATACGTGCGTGGGGGGGTGGTGTAAGTTATAAGAAACAAAGCAAAACAATTAGAGTGAATATGCACAAACATTACCGTACGTGTTTACATCTAAATAATAATCTAACGTGTCTGTGCTCCCCCCCCCACCTCAAAGTGGTGTCCATCACTGACCCTGGACGCCATCTTTTGTTTCATAAAAGTAACGAAACCTAACCGCTGGGATCACGGACGGATTCTGAGACAACGGGTCACTGGGCACAGACCTGTCAGAGCCCCCCCCCCCCAAACCTACAGATCAAACAACACGCTGCCTCTGGAGGCCCAAACATGAACCGCACCTCTGCAAACATATGGATGTATGATTGTAAAAAACAAATCTCAGGTACGTATAAAATAACTGTCTCTTTAACCCTCCTGTTGAGTGAGCGGAGACGGGCAACAACCAGAGTCACTATAGGCCGAGCATTCACTCCATGGACTGAGAGAAAGGAGAGGAACGCCATTCAAACGCACGCCCACATGGCTACGCTGCTCCTTGATGCTAACATCACTTTCATCTGTACTTAGCTGCAACGGCTAACGCTAACGGCTAACAGCTAACTGTCAGTCAAACTCCTCTAATCCTTGTTTTGGTGCTGTGATTTTCTGGAGGGGACGGGTTCAAACAGGCTCAAACAGACTCCGCTCTCCTGGAGCTACTGGACCGGGTCTGACCAACCTGGCAACCCCACTGCAACACGATCAAACAACACGCTGGCGTTTTAAAAACTCCTCCGAACATGAGCCACACATCTGCAAACATATGGATGTATGATTGTAAAAAACAAATCTCAGGTACGTATAAAAGAACTCTTTAACCCTCCTGTTGCCCTCAGATTTGACTAACACCATTTATTCTCGGGGTCAATTTGACCTTTAGCAAGTTAAACATGTGTAAAATGATCATAATCAATGTGTGACTCAAGTGAAGTCGGGTACTTTATGTTTTTATTTAACAAAATGAAAAATATCACTAATGTTAAACTGCATGGAGGGATTTCTGTGTGTGTGTTTTACAGTAAGTCTGTTATTTTAAGTGCTATTTTGTGTTATTTGTAACATCTGGAATGAAAGTAACGTCCGTTATCAAGGACAGCAGCATGAATCTGACCTCATATAAGATTTGAATTGTAAAATAAACAATAATAATGATTAAATCATCCAGATTATCAAACTGACCCAAAGGAACACCGGTGCCACAAGTACAAATATATATAATGATGCCAATTTATGTTTTTTTTATGAGTCGTCTCCATAAAATGAAGAAAAGTCATAAAAATAAAGCAAAAAAATGTCGTTATTTAGAGATGTTGAACATTAAATGGGGTCAGATTGACCCTCAGGAGAACAGGAGGGTTAAAGCATGTAACAAAACCGTTTCCAAGGTGACCCCCGACCCCCCCCCCCACACACACACACACACACACACACACACACACACACACACGCATAAACTAAATCTAATAAATAACGCTCGTGCTCGGGGTGAAGACAATAAACACTCCTTCTCTGTATCCCTCTGAGCTCCACGTTTACCCAGAATCCCCGTCACCCGCCGTGCTACTGTGACTGAATCGGCGTCACGCGTGAACCGATGATGCTTGTAACAGTGGGATATTTAAATCTACCTCAAACAGGTGAGTGGGAGCGATTTAAACCCTAATTTCTATGAGTTTAAGTCGACGTCAGTGATGCAAACGAGGCGTTTTGTTCTGTTTGTTGTTGTCGGTTCGTTTTAATGTCAAGTGCATTAGAATATAAATGTTTGTTATTATAGTTTTGAGTAAAAGTATAATTGTGAGTTAATTAAACTGCCTCAAAACTACAATAAAATAAAAAGATTGAGTCGTGATCCTGCACAAACGGGCCGAACCTGATCCTCCGCAGCCGCTCTCAGCTTCACCCACGACAAAACTATAACAATAATAATAATAATAACAATAATAATAATAACAATAAGAATTTTAACAATAATAATAATAATAATAATAATATGAAGTGTAGTTGTCGTGGGTGAAGCTGAGAGCGGCTGCGGAGGATCCCCTTCAGCCCGCCTGTGCAGGATCACGACTCAACCTTTTTATTTTATTGTTTTGTTTTGACGCAGTTTAACTCTAATAATTATATCTCAAAACTATAATAACAATAATAACAATAATAATAACAATATGAAGTGTAGTTGAGGTGTAATTATTAGAGTTAAACTGCTTCAAAACTACAATAAAATAAAAAGGTCGACTCATGATCCTGCACAAACGAGCTGAACCTGATCCTCCGCAGCTGCTCTCAGCTTCATCCACGACAACTACACTTCATATTATTATTATTTTTATTATTATTGTTATTATTTTTATTATTATTGTTATTAAAGCCTGTGAATGGGAGCTACAGTAGTGTTCTAAGGGTTTAACAGGTAATTTCCATGACGCGTGTGAAGAAACGGGGGAGTGGGTTTGTAACTACGTTCACGAGTGAACCGATGATGCTCCAGAGATACACCTTTAAATTAAGAACAGTGGGATTATTTAAATCTACCTCAAATATGTGAGTGGGAGGGATTTAAACTCTAATTTCTATGAGTTTCACAATAAAATAAAAGGTTGAGTCGGGATCCTGCACAGACGAGCTGAACCTGATCCTACGCAGTCGCTCTCAGCTTCACCCACGACGACTACACTTCATATTATTATTATTATTATTATTATTATTAATGTTATTATTGTTATTAAAGCCTGTGAATGGGAGCTACAGTAGTGTTCTAAGGGTTTAACGGTTCATTTCCATGACGCGTGTGAAGAAACGGGGGGGTGGGTTCGTAACTACGGTTACAGTTGAGCCCGGTTTGAAGGTCAGTGCAGAATCGAGCTTCTGTTTTTTAAAGAATACAGAAAAGAAAACAAGGTTCAGCTTCGTTATTGATTCTTTAACCGGCGGACACTTTACCAAACGAGCGTTGGAATAAAAAGCTGTGCAGTACTGTACTGTGTAGTTGTGATTGCGCGAAGGTCAAACGTCCGACTCGCCCCGTGATCGGTGCTGACGCGGGTTTAATCTCCGCCCCGCGGCGCTTTGACCTCATTAACGAGCCGATGTTTGTGCTTTTGAATGCTTTAAATGTCTTTTTCCTGAACGACAGAGTCTCATCTGAGACCTTTGACGCATCTTCACAGAAGAACTTCTCTCTGAAGCCTTTTCAGCTCGACACGGACGAGTGATCGAAGCCCGACTCCGGGTGGAAATATTAAACTGCAGATTCACTGAATATGCTTTTATTTTGTAGCTTTTTGACCTAAAAACAGTTTAAAGCGTCACTAAACTGTAAATTTAACCTCGACACAGTAAACAGAACTTTTAGGGATGCAAACGTTTTTGTGCTTTGAACATTTTTACCCGAAAAAACAGAAACGACGTAACTAAAAATAATAATTGTGGTGATAAACGTGTTGGAAAAAGCCGCTGATGTGTGATTTTAGATCGTCTTCTCTGCAGCTGTGGGACAGTATTTACAGTGACCTCTGGCTCTACTCCAGCAGCGTGCTCTTGGACATGAAGTGAAGTCCCTCGTCCTTGAGGCGGGCCAGCGTCGGCCCGTAGATCTCCTTCGTCATCGGAACCACGAGTCCCTTCGTGCTGATTTCACCTGCAGGAGGAAAACAAACACATTAAGGTTTAAACTGAAGCTCAGTGGCAGAGACTCTGCAGCATCACGTCGGCTGTGAGTGGACAAATCAATCAATTCAACTTTATTTACGGTGCCAAACCAAAACAAAAGTCACTTCAGGACGCTTTACATAAAGACCGCGCTCTACGGCTTATTTATGGGGCCCTTCTGTGTGGAGTTTGCATGTTGTCCCCGTGTCTGCGTGGGTTTTCTCCGGGTTCTCCGGTTTCCTCCCACAGTCCAAAGACGTGCAGGTGTTCGGTTCATTGATGACTCTAAATCACCCGTAGGTGTGAATGGTTGTCTGTCTCTGTTCGTCTCTATGTGTCCTGTGATAGACTGGCGTCCTGTCCAGGGTGGACCCCGCCTCACGCCCAATGTCAGCTGGGATCGGCTCCAGCCCCCCCATGACCCCGACAGGGACAAGAGGCTGAAGATGAATGAATGAGAGACCCAACAATTCCCACATAAGCAGCAACAAGTCGCACTATCTTTAATAAAAGTAGTAATAATTATCTAATCTTGTGCAAACAGTCGCTGTGTTTAGATGCACATCAGTGACCTGAAATGGTCTGAAGAGAGTAATCAGTTTACTGAAGTTCCCCTCGTTTACGTGAGAGGGGGTTAAATGGGACCATGTCGGGGTAACTCTCCCTCCGGTGCAGCAGGTGGTGCTCTGCCAACATACAGCTGGACTGAATAGGGCTTTGAGGGGAAAATGGCCGACGTTTGGACAGAATCAGGACAGACACGTGTCTTCTTGGTCGTGACGTCTCTCGTCATTGTGAAGTCCTCCCTCGGTTTAAGGGGAACGCTCTGTTGTTGTTGTTTGGTTACTAAAGGAGTTCTCTAGGTCTGCTATCTTTTCCCGCAGACAGTTTTTCTCATGTTTGAACTTGTAATGGAGACGTCCGGGAGAGCGTGAACCCACGCCCCGACCCCATCGCGTTACATTGAGTTCAAATCCGCTGTCTGGGACTTTTCCAAACCTTTAACCGCTACTTTTAACTCATATTTCACCAAACTGCCACAGACAACATCGTTTACATGTTATACTGGAACAAAGCACCAATGGGCTCCTTCCACTGTAATGGACTTTACTATGAGAGGAGCTGGTACAGGGGCCAGTAGGTAAGTCTTTAAAACACTCTTTTAATAAACTCTGGCTTCACTAACTACGCTGTTGCTGCTTTGTTGTGTGTGTAGGGACTCTTCTCGTGTGTGTGTGTGTGTGTGTGTGTGTGTGTGTGTGTGTGTGTGTGTGTGTGTGTGTGTGTGTGTGTGTGTGTGTGTGTGTGTGTGTGTGTGTGTGTGTGTGTGTGTGTGTGTGTGTGTGTGTGTGTGTGTGTAGGGACTCTTCTCATGCTGCTGCAGAGGTTTGCTGTTATTTTCAGCAGCATTAGTGGTTAAAAAAAGACCTTTGAATGCCTTCACCGTGCTGCCCCGAGCTAACCAGTGTTAGCCACATCCGGCTGTTAGCATCTCTCCCAGATTTCTCCGTTAATAGTTGTTACATAAAAAGAAAACTGTCTCAATGGATTATTTGATGTGTGTAAGTGCAGAAAAACACCACGGGAGGATTTTACGCCGTAGTTACACTTTAACAGTAGCCGACTGTGTCCGATGTTCGTACTCTTACGGTTTATCGTCATAATTTCATCGTGTTTTATAGTTTTTAAGTTTTTAAAGAGGAAATCTTCCTGACTGATGATACTGACCATCAAGAACCATGCGGGCCGCAATGGCTGCTGGGTATCCCACAGTCTTGGCCATGGCGGAGAAGCCATTGGGGTTTCCGTACACCACCAGGCTGATGTGTTTGGTCTCCAGCTCGCCGGTCGGGTGGCGAAGCCCGACGTCGTTCCTCATGACGATCATGTCTCGCTCGCCGTCGTCTGACCAAGGGGAGAGATGTCGTTAGTGGTTCACGTACGTGCGAGCGTTCGGTACTCGTGTCGGCGGTAAATAAGCGTCTCACTGAAGGAGAGTTTGGCTTCCAGATGCTTCGCCAGAGCCGCCAGCACGCTGTCGGCATGGAGCACCGACTCGTCGCTCAGCATCCCGAACCTGAACGGAGAGAGAGGCAAAAACACAACAAGACTTTTGCCTCACAATGGAATAACCTTCGCAGGAGCCGTTTCAAAAGGTTTAAAAGAAAACGCGTGCGCTTTAACACCCCGGCAGCGCCGCGGCGACAGCCCACACATCCTTGGCTGAGTCTAAAGAGATGAGCAGTTGCTTTCTATCGCTGCTTTGCTGGTGAATGAATAAATGAACAACAAGTCATTCAATGTGAGCTTCAAGCACGTTGGCTTTTTACTCTTTTAACCGCGCACATGGAATGTGTCCAACAGTTCACTTTCACCGCCTTTGGGTACGTGTTTCAATGCCACCGCAGGCACCGCTTTCCCTTCACCGCCGACGGCAGCAGAACAATGGCGGCACGGAGCCTTGGTCTGAAGAGACCCCCGGAAAAAAAAGTGGATTTAAAGTGAAGAGCGTGTGCGCGCTACACCACTTCAGGCGTCCTCGTTAAGGAGAGGAGTGAAAAGTGTTAGAGGAGCGGAGCGGCCTCAGCTTTGTTCTCCCCCCTGCGTCGAACACACAGACGCTAACTTTGCAGCGTCCTCTTTAGCTCCTAGTTTGTCTCCTAGCTCCTAGACTGTCTCCTAAAGCTTCTCTTTAGCTCCTAGTTCGTCTCCTAGCTCCTAGACTGTCTCCATAGAGTCCTCTTTAGCTCCTAGTTTGTCTCCTAGCTCCTAGACTGTTTCCTAAAGAGTCCTCTTAAGCTCCTAGTTTGTCTCCTAGCTCCTAGACTGTCTCCTTAAGAGTCCTCTTTAGCTCCTAGTTTGTCTCCTAGCTCCTAGACTGTCTCCTAAAGAGTCCTCTTTAGCTCCTAGTTTGTCTCCTAGCTCCTAGACTGTCTCCTAAAGAGTCCTCTTTAGCTCCTAGTTTGTCTCCTAGCTCATTAGACTGTCTCCTAAAGCTTCTCTTTAGTTCCTAGTTTGTCTCCTAGCTCCTAGACCGTCTCCTAAAGAGTCCTCCTAAGCTCCTAGTTTGTCTCCTAGCTCCTAGACTGTTTCCTAAAGAGTCCTCTTTAGCTCCTAGTTTGTCTCCTAGCTCTTAGACTGTCTCCTAAAGCTCCTCTTTAGCTCCTAGTTTGTCTCCTAGCTCCTAGACTGTCTCCTAAAGCTTCTCTTTAGCTCCTAGTTTGTCTCCTAGCTCCTAGACTGTCTCCTAAAGAGTCCTCTTTAGCTCCTAGTTTGTCTCCTAGCTCCTAGACTGTCTCCTTAAGCTTCTCTTTAGCCCCTAGTTTGTCTCCTAGCTCCTAGACTGTCTCCTAAAGCTTCTCTTAAGCTCCTAGTTTGTCTCCTAGCTCCTAGACTGTGTCCTAGAGTCCTCTTAAGCTCCTAGTTTGTCTCCTAGCTCCTAGACCGTCTCCTAAAGAGTCCTCTTTAGCTCCTAGTTTGTCTCCTAGCTCTTAGACTGCCTCCTAAAGCTTCTCTTTAGCTCCTAGTTTGTCTCCTAGCTCCTAGACTGTCTCCTAAAGCTTCTCTTTAGCTCCTAGTTTGTCATCATTCCTTCCTAATTTCCTTCCTTCCTCCCTTCCTTGTCATCACTCCTTCCTTATTTCCTTCCTTCCTTTACTTCATATCATTTCTTCCTTCATTCCTTCCTTCCTCCTCCCTTCCTTCCTTGCTCCTTCCTTCCTTCCTTCCTTATCATCATCCTTACCTTCCTTCCTTCCTTTCTTCCTCCTTCCTTCCTTATTCCTTTCTATAACCGTTCCTTCCTTTCTTATCTCCTTCCTTCCTTCCTTGCTCCTTCCTTCCTTATCATCATCATCATCCTTACCTACCTTCCTTCCTTCCTCCTTCCTTCCTTGCTCCTTCCTTCCTTATCATCATCATCATCATCCTTACCTACCTTCCTTCCTTCCTCCTTCCTTCCTTGCTCCTTCCTTCTTTATCATCATCATCCTTACCTTCCTTCCTTCCTTCCTCCCTCCCTCCTCCCCCCTCCCTCCCTTCCTTCCTTCCTTCCTTCCTCCCTCCTCAGATGTTATTAGTAAATGGACAGAGACACCTAGAGAAACCTGATCTACGGACCGTAAATACTCCTTGTCCGTGTCTCTTGTCGTCTGCCAGCCAACCTGAAGTCTTTCCTTCGTTACCTTCACCCCTGTAGGTTCAGGACATTCAGCCCGCGGACACGGACGTGTGTCTCAGTCTCACCATCTCAGGGTGTCCATGGTGAAGTCGTCCCGCCCGATGCGTTCGTAAACGGCTTCTTCGAAGGCGTCCTGGGAGATGGAAGAGGCCACACCCATCTGCTTACAGAGGAGTGTTTTCTGTGGGTGGAGGGACAGACAACGTTCAAACACTCGGCCCAGTCCCATTTCTCATTTGTTAGCTCCTAGTTTGTCTCCTAGCTCCTAGACTGTCTCCTAAAGCTTCTCCTTAGCTCCTAGTTTGTCTCCTAGCTCCTAGACTGTCTCCTAAAGCTTCTCTTTAGCTCCTAGTTTGTCTCCTAGCTCCTAGACTGTTTCCTAAAGAGTCAACTTTAGCTCCTAGTTTGTCTCCTAGCTCCTAGACTGTCTCCTAAAGCTTCTCTTAAACTCCTAGTTTGTCTCCTAGCTCCTAGGCTGTCTCCTAAAGAGTCGACTTTAGCTCCTAGTTTGTCTCCTAGCTCCTAGACTGTCTCCTAAAGCTTCTCTTAAGCTCCTAGTTTGTCTCCTAGCTCCTAGGCTGTCTCCTAAAGAGTCGACTTTAGCTCCTAGTTTGTCTCCTAGCTCCTAGACTGTCTCCTAAAGCTTCTCTTTAGCTCCTAGTTTGTCTCCTAAAGCTTCTCTTTAGCTCCTAGTTCGTCTCCTAGCTCCTAGACTGTCTCCTAAAGAGTCGACTTTAGCTCCTAGTTTGTCTCCTAGATCCTAGACTGTCTCCTAAAGCTTCTCTTTAGCTCCTAGTTTGTCTCCTAGCTCCTAGACTGTCTCCTAAAGCTCCTCTTTAGCTCATAGCTTGTCTCCTAGTTCTTAATCCGTCTCCTAAAGCTCCTCTAAAGCTCACAGACGAGATCCTCTTTAGGTGCTACACTGGCAGTTATCGTCCCCTCCGTCTTTACACATTTAGAAACGGCTCCAGGGCAACACTTTGCAGATGTGCCACTATTTCTCTTCTCATTTCATAGAAAAACTTGGCAGGATTGTAAATTGCTAATCATGCTTTTGATTTCTGATAAACACATCCTCAGCGTGTGGCTCTGTGTTTCCCTTTCATCTCAAAATGGATAAAAGAGGACAGAAATTACCGTCTGTGAACTCATCATCAGTGTCACAGAGCCGTGGCTCACTGCAGCCTTGATGTTGACAAGCACCTATTGACATTAATAGACTCTTCAGCAAAACCCACTTCCACGGTAAGACGCTTCAAGTGGGAACGCTGCAGAACAGCTTGTTTTAATAAACCTGGGAGAAAGAAGCAGGAGGCGCCGCTGAGAGGCTGCCTTTCAACCATCGCCCCCTTCTGCGTTTGTGTGTGCACTGAATGGCTCCTCGGCGAAGGCTCTTACCCAGGAAACAGGAGACGAAGTGGGCTGCAGGATGGGACAGGGCTCACTGTTGATAAGACCCAGTTTGACGAAGCCGCTCATGGCCTTCGTGAAGCCCTGCGGGGCGCAAAAAAGAGTCTCAACGAACACATTTACCAGGACGCAGTGAACAAAAAGACACCAGAGATCGGGAAAGCGTTTTACTGAGTACCACTCGTGCTTTAATTAAGCGCATTTTGACGAGAACATTTCCTGACACGAATAATGTACTTAAAGTAAAACCTTGACTCATGAGTTCTCACGCAGAACATCTCTTCAATAGGCTTCTGCAGCAAACAGGCCGACAACAAGCTGCTTTGTTACTGACGGTAAAACTACAATAACGTGTATAATGTACAATAAAAAAGCACGTGTGAGTGTTGTACCTTGAAGCGCAGCGTTCCCCTGATCAGCGTGTGTGCCGTCTGGATGCCGTACTGCTCGGCGTACGTGGTGCTGTCGCGGTTCGGGAATCCCTCGAGGTTGAAACCGGGAAAGAAGTCCATCGGCACGCTGGACTCCATCAGAGAGCCGCCGGCCGGGATGCTCACCACCTGGACACAGATTCAGTTTCAGGAAACACAATATATAATAATAATAATAAATATTATAACATCTGGTCTTTCGAGGCCTCCGTACCTCGCCGTCTCGGAGGAAGGTGGCGGGGCTGACGGTGTTGAGGAGGACGCCGTACGGACTCCAGCTGAACTTGTAGCGAAGGGGATTGTCTGAACATTCGGGAGCAGGAAGGCCGCCGCAGAACGAGCTGTACGACTCCACCTGGACAACACCAACATCAACAGTAATGTATTTTCTGTCAGTCGGCTCACTGATGAACGGATTTACATAACTGAAACTTCAGGACGGGAGTCAAACGTTCATCAATAACACCAGTTTGTGATGCATATTCAGCCACTTTGACTCGGGCCAGTGGGCTAAATCAGTGGTCAAAAGGTCTTTTTGTTGTTAGTTTGGATTGAGGAAGAACTCTGGTCGTCCGACTGTGACGTCGCCTGTGTGAAATCAAGCAATGTGAACATGTGGACTGTCAGTCTGTTTGATGGATCAATATGATGCCTGCAGAGCACACACACAGACACACACACACACACGGTGTAGTGAGAGTTTGTGCTGACTCACGGTGCAGCCGTCAGCTTTGGCCTTGTCGATGCACTCCATGGCCAGCATGTGGTCGATACCCGGGTCCAGTCCCGCCTCATTCACTATGGTGATGCCCGCCTCCTCCGCACTGAGACACACACGCACACATACGCACATATATTAAGTTCCACTCCTGCCTGAAATAAGACACTGTGAATTTCACATGGCGCACATCTGTTCACTAGTTTTAAATGTTATTTGTATAATAAGAACTCTTAACTCCCACACTCAGGTCCACTGCAGTAATCCCACTGTACAGCGTCTCGTCTCTGGTCTTTGTCCGTTCTTTTGCATTATGTTCTCTTGGTGCGATTGTGTTGTGGTAAGAATGTACTTTATTTCTGTGATTTGGGTTTTTATACGTTTTAAAGTGTAATTCCGGCGTAAAATCATCATCATCAGAGTCTTTGTCGCACTTACATACGTTAAATAAGCCATCGAGACAGTTTTTTTCACTATCAACGGAGAAATTCGGTACAGTCGCTAACAGCCGGACGTGGCTAACGCTGATTAGCTCGGGCAGTACAGTGAAGGCATTCAAAGGAAGTGTTCAGATCCTTTACTAAAGTCAAAGCACTAATACCACTCTGGAAATACAGCACTGCAGCCACTTGGTGGAAATACTCGAATTTGTGAATTTGCGTTTTAGCTTTTGTGAATCCGTAAAGTGTAATTCCATCATAAAATCATCCCATGGTCTTTTTTGGCACTTGTTTACATCAAATAAGCCATCCAGACAGTTTTTTTCGTGTAACAACTATTAACAGAGAAATCCAGGAGAGATGCTAACAGCCGGACGTGGCTAACAGTGATTAGCTCGGGGCAGCACGGTGAAGGCATTCAAAGGTCTTTTTTAACCACTAATGCTGCTGAAAATAACAGCAAACCTCTGCAGCAGCATGAGAAGAGTCCCTACACACAAAACAAAGCACCAATGGGCTCCTTCCACTGTAATGGACTTTACTATGAGAGGAGCTGGTACAGGGGCCAGTAGGTAAGTCTTTAAAACACTCTTTAATAAACTCTGGCTTCACTAACTACGCTGTTGCTGCTTCGTCAACACTGGATTTACTCGCTTATTATGGATACAATAGTGAGTTACTTGGCAACATTCATGTTTAATACAGTATTACACTTTGCTCCTTACTGCTGAAATGTTGATTTTATTTAAGGGTCCCCTACAGGCATGTCTTAAAATTAATATTTACACATGCAGAGTAGAAACCGTAGAAGTTTGTATCTCTTGATGCTCTGGAGTTTGTTTAATGTTCATGTTTGCATCACCTGCTCTGCAGCTCCTTCATGGCAGGGCTCAGGTAGCTCGCCGTCACCATGTTCACCTTCCTCTTGATGCATTGTTTGGCGATGAGCGGGTGGAGCGAGTACGGCAGCATGCTGCGGGAGGGAGGAGGTGGAGTCAGGACAGGAGACATTTAGCAGAGCTGCATATTTCATACTTTTCATCCTTCCTGTGAAAACAAGAAGGAGGCTACAGACTGTCGATATTATTAATAAAGGTTATATAGTTAATTAGGGACCAACAAAGGTAAAATTGTTGTAACTTTTTTTATGCAAACACTGAATTTTACTGGTTGTGAGCACGGTCCTTGTTCCTTATTCTGAGGATGACAAAAACTAATTTTTGTCCATAAAAGGTTTCATCATTTGGAAGTTTGATGACGATGTGGAGCAGAAAACACCCAAACGATACCTAAGGGCGCCCTCCCACTGTGCCTCCGTCCCGTGCCCCGTGCTTTAGGGTCCTTGTCCCCCCCTCCAGGCCCGTTTGCACTCACACTACCTGGGCCTCGGAGAATGCTTCTTGCTGCCTATACGTCATCACGCCGTAACACGTCACACGCATTGATGACGTCATGGCGATGCGTGGCTTTGTTTCCAGATCTTTCCGTAGACCTCGGAGTTTTTGTGCGTCTTGTCGACTGTTTTTGAATCTTTTCATCGACCAAATCTGCAGTAAACACTCCACCTCCGCATCACACCAACGTGAACCTTTCACCGCCATTGTTTGAAATGTCCGCGCATGGTCCCTCCTTCTTTTTTCTACGTCCCAACAGGCGCACAGGAAATGACCTCAGAACCGCCGTAGGCCTCGTGCTCGTACACGTGCGCACGTGCTTTACTAAAGCCCACCTCTCTCAGACGGGCCATGGACGGCCAGCTTGCACTCACACTGGTCAAACGCACTAGGCTTTACCCGAAAAACCTGTTTTGGCCCGCTGCGGAAGGACAGTGTGAGTGCGCCCCAAATGTTGGTTGTTCAGCAATGTAGCTTTAAAACTAGCGGTTGATAAGCCCGATATAGCTGACGGTTCTTAAGGCCCGCCTCCTTTTGGGGGCGTGTCCAATAATGAAACAACAAAACAGCCTAAAAATAATTCACCCCTTTGCTAAATCCCGCCTCCACTGGTTACTGTTGCTAAGCCTGGCAAGCTTTCACACCCGGGATGTCATGATGGCGTTCAACATTGACAATAACGTCAGAGTATTATGAATGAAGAGGACGTTAAAAGCCCGGACCCAATGATAAACTTTATAAAAATTGGGCGTAGCCTCTCAACTTGATCCAGTCGTCCTCGCCTACAGGAGTCTCCATCTTGTCAGACTTTGACTCCGCCTCATTTCCTCTGACCAAAAATGGGCATGTATGTGACGTTAGGGGGAGGGGCGTACGTCCATCTGGCTGACATTTAAGGGCCAGAGGCTAGCTGTCACTCCAGAGGCCACGCCCCTAATTATTTATAAACTTTAACCTCCAATAAAATAAAAAACTAGCCCCTCCCCCTCAGTGTTGTCATGGAGATATGATCTAAACGTACAGACTAGAATGTTCTTTTGTCCTTAAACAGGTTTAATGATGCTGTGTAAACGGCCTGTTTAACATGGGGCTCAATGAGAAACTGCTCTGTTATGAAACCTGCCCCTAGTGGACACTCAGAGAACTGACGCTGACGGAGCTTCCTGATTGGATCAAACAGGAAGTGGCTGTGGTGGGGGCTCGGTCCCAATGCAAGCGCCGGGTACGCCATGTCGTTGCTAATGCTGGATTGGACAGTGACCGTTCTAGGGAGGGGCTTAACGAAGGGTCAACTTGGCCCATATAAAGGATACTTTAGAGGACCTTAAAGAACTAAAGGACCTCTCAAATACTTCAAGTTTACCTCGGGAAAAGAAACGGCATCCATCATCCATACGTTCAGCTGTTTGCATAAATGCCTGCAGCATACCTGATGACCAAGTCATGATCTTTGACCAGAGAGTCCAGGTGTCCTTCCTGGCTGGCAGCGTCCAGCATGACGGGGATGGTGTTGGGATACGTGGCGGCCAGCTCCTCCGCTTGCTTCAGCATCACCGACGCTGGGAGAGAAGAAACCGCAGGAGACAGTCGGTGGAAGGTCGCGTAGAGATGCAAAGTGGACCTTACTCGAGTAACTTGATCACTCAAACTCAAGCTTTGTTTAATTAATGAATGATGTAACTATATGCAGCACATTGCTTTGATCAGAGATTATTATTACAGATGGTTATTATACAGTTAGACAACCGGCTCCGCCTCCCTGCAGCAGGGCGGCCAAATGGAGCTCTGCCCACCAAAAGTCAAACATGGTGGAATTGGACACTTATAGCTGTGGTCTACAATTTGTAATAATGGCAATGGTGCGACACGGTGGTGTGGTGGTTAGCACTGTTGCTCCAGGGTTCCAGGTTCGCATCTCGACTGGGCCCTTCTGTGACAAAAGTCACTTCAGGACGCTTTACATAAAGACGGCGCTCTACGGCTTATTTATGGAGCCCTTCTGTGTGGAGTTTGCATGTTGTCCCCGTGTCTGCGTGGGTTTTCTCCGGGTTCTCCGGTTTCCTCCCACAGTCCAAAGACGTGCAGGTGTTCGGTTCATTGATGACTCTAAATCACCCGTAGGTGTGAATGGTTGTCTGTCTCTGTTCGTCTCTATGTGTCCTGTGATAGACTGGCGTCCTGTCCAGGGTGGACCCCGCCTTACGCCCGATGTCAGCTGGGATCGGCTCCAGCCCCCGAGACCCCGACAGGGACAAGAGGCTGAAGATGGTTGAAGATGATCAACTTATTTTGCTTCATGCAATAAAAATGTTAATTTTAAGAGAGCGGTGTTTTATCTTGTATTTTTACTTTCGCTCTTTAATCAATCAAAAGTATTTAATTAATCTATAAATCATTAGCCGCAGCCCGACACTGAACGAAGATGTTGTGACATAACTCACCCACGGTGACCTGGGTCGCCTCGTCCCGTGTCAAATACTCAACTACGGGCCCGGACACGTAACCTGAGCCCAGCAGCAGCACGCGCTTCATCCCAGTCTTCTTCATGATCTGAGCCTTCTCCCTGAGGGACGCCACACACACACACACACACGCACACGCACACGCACACGCACACACGCACGCACACACAGAGAGAGACTTAGACGCACATCAGAAACACTCCAACACAATAACACACACTGTGACTGCGTTTAAGAGGAGGGAGAGCATTGGGGTGTGTGTGTGTGTGTGTGTGTGTGTGTGTGGGGGGGGGGGGGGGGTCATCCAAACCATAAAACAATGACAGAATGAATTTTAGGAAGTTTTATGAAGGATGGATGATGGAAGAACGCTGGACCCCAGGTCACAGTGGAGTCAGTGACACACAGAACAGCAGAGGGACGTGACTGCAGCTGCACTGATCAAAGACTCCATTAAGGACACAAGGGCGTGAGACTAAACACAACACACACACACACACACACACACACACACACACACGCGCAGACGGGGAAGGTGAGTCCACGTTCATCTGCTCCACAACAAAATATATATCTCACAAGATGAGATCCTCGTCAACTCTTCAATTAAAAACAAACTATTCTGATGATTGATGAACCAGTTTGAGTCTTTTTAAAGATTTAGAAATCTAAATTCTGTGATTCCAGATTCTTAAACGTGAATATTTGATTTAAATCAACAATGACAATAATGGTGAGTTGCAGCACGACAAGCAACGTTAAAGTAAAATCATTATTGTTCATTTAAATATTAAAATCTAATGTTTTTCTCGACACTTTCTCATCGAGAAGCCGAACTTTACACATGAAAACAAGAGTCATGTTGTTTACTTTAACTGTATAAACTTAACAAAGTGAGGATTAAATGAAATCCCACAGAATAAGAAGTTTAGGGTCGGACTTCAGCACGAGGCATCAGACCCGCGGCCTTTTAATTAAACCTTCTCC
Organism: Echiichthys vipera; assembly: GCF_963691815.1. Lineage (NCBI taxonomy): Eukaryota > Metazoa > Chordata > Actinopteri > Perciformes > Trachinidae > Echiichthys > Echiichthys vipera. The sequence continues at coordinate 2,263,936 of NC_139832.1, forward strand.
AAACAACTGGATTGAGTTAAGAAGTCGGATTGTGCACGCTGGATTATCTTAAAGACAACAATAACACCATAACGGAGGAGTCACCCCGCGTGACCTGTGGCATTAATATCCCACCACCAACCGCCTCAACCCCCCCACCCACACACACACACACACAAACACACACACACACACACACAGGAGTCAGAGCCCCGGACTCGTTAGCTTCGCCCTAATTGGAGGCGACGCTGCGCGCATGCACGAGCGGCAGCAGGGCCGGCTGAGGGTCGGACGGGCGGACGTCGTCCTAATTAAAAAAAAGAGAAGGGAGTCATTTCTCCCTCACTTTACATATCTTAAGGAGCCAAACTCAATCAGAAGGATTAAGATGCGGGGGCGTTGCGGCTTGTCTGGAAAAAATGATACTTAGGATCAATTAGGAAGGAAACTCATCGGGTCTTAGAGGTGGCCTAAATATGAGCGGGCAGGAATCAAACCGTGAGACCGGAGTCTGTAGGAGAGAGGAGTCATAATCTGAGGAGTTATTAAACGTTATGGAGCCGCAGAAGATTTGAGAGGCATTAAAGTGTCGACTGGAGCCGCAGTTAAGAAGCTGAACGCGTTTTAATCAAAGTGAGAAATGAATCAGAGCAGATTAAGAAAAAGATGAAAACAGGAAAAATAAACAGAACGCTGATGCAGATGGATGAGTGTGTTTCATGCAGAGGCAGAGGAGAAGGTCAGTGTCAGAGCGAGGGCAGGTCCAGGACGTGTTTAGCCTCAGGGCGCACTCACACTGTCCTTCCGCACCGCGCCAAAACAGGTTTTACGGGTCAAGCCTAGTGCGTTTGACCAGTGTGAGTGCAACCGCTCCGCGCATAACTGCAGCACTCTTGCCGTCCACGGCCCGTCTGAGAGAGGTGGGCTTTTGTAAAGCGCGTTTGCACATGTACGAGCACGAGTACGAGCACGAGGCCTACGGCGGTTCTGAGGTCATTTCCTGTGCGCCTGTTGCGACAAAAACTCTGAGGTCTACGGAAAGATCTGGAAACAAAGCCACGCATCGCCATGACATCATCAATGCGTGTGACGTGTTACGGCGTGATGACGTATAGGCAGCAAGAAGCATTCTCCGAGGCCCAGGTAGTGTGAGTACAAACGGGGCTGGAGGGGGGGGCAAGGACCCTAAAGCACGGGGCACGGGACGGAGGCACAGTGGGAGTGCGCCCTTAGTTAGTGTAAAAACAGCTTAGCTTCATACGAATAAAACAAAAACAAGAACGATAACCGTCTGGAAAGAGGTAATTAAAGCAATAACAGGGTCCCTTAACGAGACGTGACACGTGTTATCTGGCGCTAACGATGCTAAACAAACAACAACAGCATTAGGAAGATGCTAGACTCACACAGCCGGACCATCGCCGCAAATGGAGCCACTCCGATATCGTCACTAGTATCAGAAAAATGGCTAAAATGCTGTCATCAGTTAGCCTCGTGAGACCATCCTCGTCACAAGCTCCGTTGCTCAGTTACACAGTCTAGGGCTTTTATTGTGAAAGGTAAGAACAGAAGGATGGATCTGGTGTGTGCCGTGTTTGTCAAGCTTGAAGGGAATAAAAGTTTCCCGCCTTGAATCGGACTCCGGAGCGTCGGTGTTGTCGTTTTATTCGCTGAAGCTCAAAAATCAAACTTGTTCCAGAAGAAAATGGCGTTTCATTGATGATTTTCCTCAGTTTTAATGGAGAACAGCTAACGTTAACGTTTCTCCCCCACGTCCAGTCTTTGTGCTAAGCTAGGCTAAACACGTCTGGGATCGATCTCTGTACAGAACGCACATAAATGAGCCCGACACTCACCTCACTCATTTTTTAGAAACTTAAAAAAACGGCTTGAGCGAGAGGAAACAAAGACAGACGGATGAGGTGACGGCGTGGTTTGTTTTTTTTTCCGTATAAAGTTGAGAAGAAAAGATGTTTCTACCCTTCGATACCCAAAGGTCCAGCAGCGTCTGGCATTGGCTAGCGGCGTATTAGCTCGCTAGCCATGCGAGGTGTTAATGCGGAGGTGGGTTGGCAGAGCGGACACCAGGGGGCAGCGCTGTGCGGGAACAACCACAGGGTGAAGGGTTAGTCGCTACAACACAGACTGCAGCGCTACAGAAGAGCAAGTTAGAGAGGGAAAAGAGCAGAAAGAGCAGACGACAAAGCACAGAAGCACGTTCACACGCTTCACTGTTAGCCGCGGTGAACGTTAGCAAGGGGAGCTACATCAGAACAGACTCTACACGTTACCTGTCTTTCAACCTTTACACAGTTCAGCAGCAGGTCGGTGCGTAAACCCGCAGATGGAACGAGCCAAAGTTATTTTTTAGGACATGTTTGTTAGTAATTAGAATGAGAAATACGTTAAAAGAAAACACAGTATGCTCCCCAAACACACACACACACACACACACACACACACACACACACACACACACACACACCTGTGCATACGTCACACATTAAAACAAGTCTTACCTCCTTTCGCGCAGTTTTTCGATGTATTCAAACTTCGGGGTGAGGACGCCGTTGGAGGTGATCACCGCCTTCAGAAACAAAGAAACCGTGTTCCCCGAATGAGTCAGAGTCCGTTTACACATAAAACTAAATATATAAACTATTTATAATACATAAACTATCTCTTAGGACAGAGGTGTCAAAGAGGTGTCAAACTCAATGGTGCTGAAAGCTCCTGTTTTACAGCTTTCTTTTGTCATGTTTTTAGTCGTTTTTTCATCTGTTTTTAGTCGTTTTGTCGTGTTTTTGTGGTGTTTTCATCTGTTTTTAGTAATTTTTTCATCTGTTTTTAGTCGTTCTTCCACTCTGAAGTGGTTGTTTCAAACAAAAACACGCAGAATATGAAATATTAAGCCTTATTCTCAGGCTAAATATGAACATTGTGCTTCCCTCACATCAGCTGCAGATCAGGACGAATTGCTGAGTCATGACTTGTTAAAGTACCTGAAGTTCCCGCGGTTGGTAACGTGACACAACTTACGTCTCTGACTTGCGGGCTGAAGTCCTCCTCGTCCAGCGGTCTGGTGGCGTCTGAAGGCAGCTGATGACGACACAACACTACATTTAAGTCAGGGTTTTATTTTGGTTCTCTCCCCCCACAGCTCTCCGCGTGACACCCGCCGCAGCTCTCAACCCTCAGCAGCAAACTCAAGCAGAACAGCCGGACAGAAGTGCAGGAGCAGCCGCTGCTCTCACCTCACCTACAACGCGGACGTCTTACCATCTCCCAGAGGTAGGGGAAGAGCCGGTCTCCGAAGTACTCCGTGGCCCCGATGGGGAGCTGAGCGGGCAGGTTGTCGATGGAGCACATGAGGATCCCGTTCCCCTCCACACTGCCGGGACCAGAAGCCGCAGTGTTACTTAGAAACAGTGTAATTAAGCAACGTTAGCATGTAGACGTCACACAGAAAATGATACAGATGCATTTTTAATTCAAAAATGATTCTTGAGAATGATTTCAAACTAATCTGCACCATCTGCACCATCTGCCTCCTTAACATGTGTCAAACACGTCTGTTTAAGTCTGAACAGTGTGACTGTGGCTCAGTTGGTGGAGCGAGTCGGCCAATGTCCGAAGGGTCGGCGTCTCGATCCCCGCCCTGCTCTACTTGTGTCATGGTCGGGCGAGACACTTCACCCACCTCGCCTCGTGTGAATGTGTACGACTGCTGTGTGTTTGAGGAGGTGGTCGGAGGCGCTGATTGGCTGCTACGCCTCTGTCAGTCTGCCCCAGGGCAGCTGTGACTACTGCGTAGTTCACCACCACCATGTGTGTCTGTGTGAATGAATGGAACCTGGACGCTGTATAAATCTAAGCCATAATAATAAACTCATTCATTACAAACAAGACATTCCAGGCACTTTTCATACGTTCCTTTTGTTTTCATCACATAGAGGCGGCCGTAGCTCAGTCCATAGTTGACTTGGGTGGGAACTGGAGGGTCGCTGGTTCGAGTCCTTGTGTGAACCATGTATGGAGCGTGGACTGGTGGCTGGAGAGCTGCCGTTGAGCAAGACACCGAACTCCCAACTGCTCGGGGCGCCGGTCACTGGCAGCCCCCTCGCTCTGACATCTCTCCATTAGTTGCATGTATAAAGGTCCTGTCTGAGCATGTGTGTGTATTTCAGGCCTGTGTGTGTGACATTATTTCCCTGTTGCAGGATTAATAAAGTAATTCTTCTTATTCAGTGAAGAGTTTCCATTTCCCTCTTTGTCCTTTTTACCTCCAGTCATAAATCTTTGAGTCTAAAGACTCCTGAACTCTTTAGATCCGTCTCTTAAACTTTTATCATCCTACAAAATGTTCAGGACCAGTCTGCTGAGGTTTCTCCTATACTCATGTCTAATAGAACTGAAATGAATTTGCAATTTTATGGATATTTTATGGAGCCAGTTGAGGTGGTTCAGGATCATCTGGTAAGGATGAACCCTGGGCGCCTCCCTAGGGAGGTGTTCCAGGCACGTCCAGCTGGGAGGAGGCCTCGGGGAAGACCCAGGACCAGGTGGAGAGATTAGATCTCCACACTGGCCTGGGAACGCCTCAGGATCCCCCAGTTAGAGCTGGTTAATGTGGCCCGGGAAAGGGAAGTTTGGGGTCCACTGCTAAAGCTGCTGCTCCCGAGACCCGACCCCGGATAAGAGGCTGAAGATGAGATGAGAGATGGATATTTTTCACTCTCTGTTTATTTCTATTGCGTGGCTCCAGCCCCCCCGCGACCCCGACAGGGACAAGCTATTGAAGCTATTGATGATGAATGAATGAATGAATGAATGAATGAATCTTATCTTAACCCGTCTGACCCCCACAACCATCGGGTTCAGCTCAGTAACACAAAAGACACGACTTCCGCCTGCGGTTTGGGGTTAAAGGGCTTTAGAGAGAAAACATGGCTCCTACGGGCCTTTTGATGGTTACGAGCGTACGACGTGAAGACGTGAAAGACAGAAGCTAAAAAGAAACTAAATGTGTCATCCATTTTGTTTTTTATCTTATACAGTATCAAGTAAACAAAGGGCTGCTTTCAAACGTGCTGCAGGCAGAGAGAAGCACCTGGAACCTCTAGCGTCTGACTGCAGATCAGCTGCATGAAGCAACAGCACGTAACCACCGTACCTGTCGTGGTCGATGTGCTGGTCGGCGTCGTACATACAGAAGGGCTTATCGATGGTGGTGCACTCGGTCATGAACTCTATGGAGCCTCCGGTGTCGGCAGAGATGTCACAGATGGCCAGCAGCCTGCGGGGAGAGAGGAGAGGCATTCATCGGGTCAGAGCGACAGGCTGAAGTGTGCGCTCTGTAAACACAGCGCGAGATAAACGCGTGACCTTTGACCCCTCTGCAGATAACACGCTGCACTTGTACCCATTCACTGGAGCAGGCATTCAGCCGTCAGGTGCAGCACATTCACGGTGTCACACTGAGAGGGCGAGGACGTGTCGAAGTCACCGCAGGGGACACAGTTTATGTCTTCTACTGATGATGAAAGGATAAATGTGGTTCCTGCAAGGCCGCAATGCTCATTACACACCCGAATAAAGAGAGAGAGAGAGAGAGAGAGAGAGAGAGAGAGAGGGAGGAAGGAGAGAGAGAGAGGAAGGAGAGAGAGAGGACGGAGAGAGAGAGAGGAGGGAGAGAGAGAGAGAGAGGGGAAGGAGAGAGAGAGAGAGAGAGAGAGAGAGAGAGAGAGAGAGAGAGAGAGAGAGAGAGAGAGGAAGGAAGGAGAGAGAGAGAGAGAGGACAGAGAGAGAGAGAGAGAGGAAGGAGAGGAGAGAGAGAGGACGGAGAGAGAGAGAGAGAGGAGAGAGAGAGGAAGGAGAGGAGAGAGAGAGGACGGAGAGAGAGAGAGAGGAAGGAGAGAGAGAGAGAGGAAGGAGAGAGAGAGAGAGGAAGGAGAGAGAGAGAGAGAGAGGAGAGAGAGAGAGAGAGAGAGAGAGGAAGGAGAGTGATAGAGAGAGAGAGAGAGAGAGAGAGAAGGAGAGAGAGAGGAAGGATGGATGGATAGATAGATAGATAGAAATTGAAAAACAAAAACTCAGAGGTCTACGGAAAGATCTGGAAACAAAGCCACGCATCGCCATGACGTCATCAATGCGTGTGACGTGTTACGGCGTGATGACGTATAGGCAGCAAGAAGCATTCTCCGAGGCCCAGGTAGTGTGAGTACAAACGGGCCTGGAGGGGGGGACAAGGACCCTGCATCTTACTTTAGCACGTTAGCGGGTAATTCTAAGGGCGCACTCACACTGTGCCTCCGTACCGTGCCCGAGCACGTTTCACAGCTAAAGTCTGGTTCCTTTGACCAGTGTGAGTGCAACCGTACCACGTCTAGGAGCGGCACGCTTGCCGCCCACGGCCCGTTTGGGAGAGGTGGGCTTTAGTAAAACACGTGCGCACATGTACGAGCACGAGCGTGCGCATGTGTACGAGCACGTTCTGGCGATTCGGCACTGCAAATAAAATTGAACTGAAACAAGAGGTGAGCTGAGGTGAGTTCACTCCGACCCAACCGGACGCTGCGGTTGGAGCCGTGTGAGGTGACGATGCCTCAGCTGGAGTGAAAGAGTGAAAGCGAGCCGACAGGGCGGAGCGGAG
>NC_139832.1:2275566-2290566 GCF_963691815.1 Echiichthys vipera
GAGTTCACTTTGTTACAGTGGGGGAGTTGTTTTGTTGAGATGCAACAACAATATCAGCGCTGCTGTGCTGCTACATTAGTGTAAGAGCGGACGACCTTGTGCACACAGTTCACTTCACGTCAGCATTCACAAAGACAAACACTCCCTTGTTTGTCTTCCACTCAATCTGGATCTGTGGGCTTGAGGCTGCGTTTGCGTTAAGCACACATCGTTAACATCACGTTACATATTCCATACGTTCTCCTCAAAGCAAGTTCAGTCAAAAGCAACTGGACTTGGTTCTTTGTCTAGGAAGACGTTTCACCTCTCATCCAAGAGGCTTCATCAGTTCATGTACACATCTGACCAGGACCAGGACCAGGACCAGGACCAGGCTGGGACTGGACCAGGACCAGGACCAGGACCAGGCTGGGACTGCACCAGGACCGGGCTGGTCCAACTAGCTGGTGTGAGATCCAGGTATTTAACCTCTCACAGGCCGATGATGTCACTGGAACCCTTTGTGCTCCAAGTGCCAACGACCGTCGTTAGAGTGACAGTCGTTGATGGGAAGTTGGTCTAGACTTCGTTAGTGCTGGTCCTGGTCCTGGTCCAGTGGTTGGTGGAAGTAGGTCTGGACTTCGTTAGTGCTGGTCCTGGTCCTGGTCCAGTCGTTTGTGGAAGTAGGTCTGGACTTCGTTAGTGCTGGTCCTGGTCCTGGTCCAGTCCCAGCCTGGTCCTGGTCCTGGTCCAGTCGTTGGTGGAAGTAGGTCTGGACTTCGTTAGTGCTGGTCCTGGTCCTGGTCCTGGTCCAGTCGTTGGTGGAAGTAGGTCTGGACTTGGTTAGTGCTCTGTTGAGTCTGAACGACAGTCGTTGGAGTCACAGGAGGACGTTTGTGAACAGTTGTTCTTTGAGGTTAGATTGTTGAATCTCATGGGAAGGGATGAAAGGGCAGCATTGTAAATAGTGCTTAGTTGGTCCAGTCCAAGCCTGGTCCTGGTCCTGGTCCTGGTCCTGGTCCTGGTCAGATGTGTACATGAACTGATGAAGCCTCTTGGATGAGAGGTGAAACGTCTTCCTGACAAAGAACCAAGCCCAGTTGCTTTGGACTGAAATTGCTTGCTCAGCAAGACAGAGATTAAGTGTCTTCCCCAAACTGTTCCTTTAAAAGTGGAAGCGGCGCCCTCCTCTCCAGACAGATAACGTTAAAGTTATTTTTGCATCATGTAATGTCTTAAGAGTAATGACACCGCCGGCGTTTAGACTCCTGGAGCGTTCACGTCCTGTGGAAAATATGGGAAATACCAAAAGCAGACGTGAAAATTGCACATTAATGTGGTATTTTGATACACGAGTTGCCGAGGTGAGATAACCTTTGATCTTTTCAACATGGTGGAGCTCAACGCAAGAGTCATAACAGTAAGCGTCGCACGCTGTTAAACGTTATTTCAGCCAAAATCTAAAAAGAAATGGAGAGCCCTGCTTTGCATCTGGTAAAGCCTTTGAAGTGGAGTCTATTTAACCAACGAGTGACAGATTCTCACACTGAAAACACACCTGCGGGCTTACGTAGATGACAACACAGATGATTTCCTGCGTATTTGGTCATTTTGATTGGTCTCCAGGTGTTTTCATGACTTGGAAACTCGACTTTCTAAACGTCCAGGTCTTTTCCTGGGATGCATGGGAAACCCTGGAGAGGTTAGGGGCTGTTTGAATCAACACGACTTTAAGAGGACGGGGATTTATGAGTTTCATCCAACAGAGTTGTGCCCCGATAGTGAGTTAAACATCATCCCCATCGGTGTACGGAGCAGGTGGTGCATCCAAAATGGATGCGTGTTATAATGAAAAACACTGAGGGACACGTACACGTCCAAGCACATGTCCCACAATGCAACATTTAGCCGATGTCACGTAACCTGGCTTCAGACTCGCTGCAAAGATGCTGCGTCATCGGTGCGCCGGTCTGGAGTCAGGAGCACGCTCTCACCTTCTTCAGCAGGTCCTCCAGGAGCCCCATGTTGGCCTCCTGAGCCTTGATGGTGTGGGAGAAGAAAGCGTACGTCTTCCGGGGAATGACCTTCTCCTCCGGCGGCCTCTTCACCCCGATGATCAGCGACGCCTCCGAGAGGTCCTCCTGGACGACGGCGCCAGCCCTCATGTAGTACTGAAGACAAAGCACAGGCGGAATTAGACGCACACACACATCTTTGACACGTCTATTCTCTTTTGTGCAAAGGCCTGCAGCAGGAACCAACACATCTAATAACAAAAGGTGAGACAAACCGTTATTGTGACCTTATAAAGAGGAAAAAAAGATTACAGAAGCACAGGAGACATGTGAGGGGGTCGCACTCCCACTGTGCCTCCGTCCCGTGCCCCGTGCTTTAGGGTCCTTGTCCCCCCCTCCAGGCCCGTTTGTACTCACACTACCTGGGCCTCGGAGAATGCTTCTTGCTGCCTATACGTCATCACGCCGTAACACGTCACACGCATTGATGACGTCATGGCGATGCGTGGCTTTGTTTCCAGATCTTTCCGTAGACCTCGGAGTTTTTGTGCGTCTTGTCGACTGTTTTTGAATCATTTCATCGACCAAATCTGCAGTAAACACTCCACCTCCGCATCACACCAACGTGAACCTTTCACCGCCATTGTTTGAAATGTCCGCGCATGGTCCCTCCTTCTTTTTTCTACGTCCCAACAGGCGCACAGGAAATGACCTCAGAACCGCCGTAGGCCTCGTGCTCGTACACGCGCGCACGCTCGTGCTCGTACACGTGCAAACGTGCTTTACTAAAGCCCACCTCTCCCCAACAGGCCGTGGACGGCAAGCGTGCCACTCCTAGACGTGGTACGGTTGCACTCACACTGGTCAAAGGAACTAAACTTTACCTGTGAAACGTGCTCGGGCACGGTACGGAGGCACAGTGTGAGTGCGCCCTAAGACACACTTTACCTTTGACTATAAAAGAAAATCGTGTAAAATAAATGCAGCGATCCTCGACTACAACTCCAGTAGCTATGTCTATCTGACTTCCCATCAGACGTTGTTCAGGGGCTCACCTTCTCATGGATGGCTCTGCGGTTGGACGGTTGGACTAGGACTTTGACGCCGGCGTTGGTGAGCTCTCTGACGTGTTTCGGGGCAAGCGGCGCCCTCCTCTCCCAGGGGTTGATGTCCTCGCGGCGGATGGCCATGACGGCCGTGTGCTGCTCATAGCGGCGCTGGCCCGCGAGGCAGCTCCGCGTCCTCTCACCTTGGTGACGTAGGAGTCTGAACATGATTTCACCTCCGCCCTCTGCTTTTGGGACAAAGACGTGGAGCCACAAACTGCTGAGCACACCTTTATTTATCAGACATGCCGGCTCAAGCAAGCAATTACGCAACAATTACTACTATTACAACAACAACATGGTTGGAAGTGTGTTTCTCTGTATCATGCATTATGTACGTTTGGCTTTATGAGAATATAACTGGACAGTGGAGGGCGGGTATGGTTGAGAGGTCAGAGGTCACGGTGAGTTTGCTGCTGAGAGAGAGCTGCAGACAAGCAGGTGCTTTGGACGGAGCAGAGAAACTGTGAGGAGACAGAGCTGCAGTGAAACTACAACACTGAGAACATGAAGTGTGTTAAACATGAACGTGACGTAATCATTAACACTGCAGCGCGTGGAAAAGAAGGAAAACTGAACTTTATGTTAATAAAAGAGACTTTAACAGTGTGACAGATGGGAACAACATTTCCAGGACCTTTAACAACAACAAAGTGAACTGTGTAGCATCATTTATCTATCCTCCTGTGCCAAGTGTGCATGCTAAGCTAAGCTAAGCTAAGCTAAGCTAGCTTCCTGCCTTGATGTGAAGTTCCTTGAACATTACACATGAAGCGTTTGGCGCTCAGCAAGACAGAGATTAAGTGCATTTCCCCAAACTGTTCCTTTAAAAGTGCCAACAGATAACTTTAAAGTTATTTCTGCATCATGTAATGGCTTAAGAGTAATGACACCGCCGGCGTTTGGACTCCTGGAGCGTTCATGTCCTGTGGAAAATATGGGAAATACCAAAAGCCGACGGGAAAATTGCACATTAATGTGGTATTTTGATACACGAGTTGCCGGGGTGAGATAACCTTTGACCTTTTCAACATGGTGGAGCTCAACGCAAGAGTCATAAATAGTAAGCATTGCATGCTGTTAAAGGTTTTCCGCTGCTGTTAGCGGATAGTTTTTGTAGCCTGCACAATGTCGGGGCATAGACGGTTTAATATCATGTGTCATTCTTAAAAAATACTATTATTGTTCGGTTGAACTACCCAGAGCAGATGCTAGCTAGCAGGTCTCTGGGTCCGCCATGTTTCATTTCATGACAACAAAAGCACTTGAACACAACACACTGGTTCTTTTCCTCCCGCAGGAAGAGGAAAGAGCTTGAGCTGGGCCTGCATTTATAATAATAAACAAAATAATAACACAGCAACAACAAACCTAGCGTGTCCCGTGTTACCTGTAACGTTACTTAAAGTGTTCCCTTAATGGTTTTCTTTACAACAGACACCACAACACTAAGGAAGTGGAAAACTATCTGTTGGCACTTTAAGACTCTTGCGACCCCTCAGATCTATCTTGCAAGTCCCTAAAGGGGTCCCGACCCCTATGTTGGGAACCACCAGTGTACCCCTGTATGTTGTTTCATGCCCTTGTAAAGAACTTATGTGACTTTAGCCTGAGAAAAGTGCTTCATGAATACATTTACTTACTTACTTACATGCAATAACAGTAAACCAGATCCCACTGTGTTTGCTATACACTTTCATGCATAGCTATGTATCCAAACCAGGGATTTCTATAAAGTTAAACCTTAATAACTTACATTAAACTTGTTTATATAAGTACTGCTGCTATGATATGTAAGCCGAATCATGTGGGTTGGACTAAATCGCTGTAAACTTGAGCAAAAAACAACAAAAAAAGCAGATTTTGTCCCCGAAACTTAAATAAGTGGAAAAGTCAATGGAGTCTGGTGACGCTCGCAGTTGTGTTTAACCTCCCGTGTGCAGCCACATGGGTCCGGGGTCTGGTCAACACTTCCACACTTAAACACACTGATTAAAGTTGATCGATACACGTGATCGATAACCCGCCGCGTGTGGAGCACCGGGCCCCGGGTCACACTCACCTTCTCTGCCCGGTTAATGTTCACCACGCCGGCTCCAGGAGGGGAAAAGTGACGACGGTTCACTGGACACCACCGGAGTGTCACACAGAGGTGAGACTTCCCTAGACTGTCCTCACACGTAAGGTAGTCAACTCACGCGTTTCCGGTCCGGATTTCAAAATAAAACTCAAAAACTTTCCAATCAGTGCGTTTCTTCAGCACAGCTTAAGACAATAAAGCTGAACAAAGGTGGAATAATGTACTACTAAGTACAACTTTGAGGTACTCGTACTTTATTTTAGTAATTCCATTAAAGTGCTAAAGTGCCCGCATTGGTGCCAAAACATGTGCTAAAGTGCCCTCATGGGGGCCAAAACACATGCTAAAGTGCCCTCATGGGGGCCAAAACACATGCTAAAGTGCCCTCATGGGGGCCAAAACGCGTGCTAAAGTGCCCTCATTCGGGCCAAAACATGTGCTAAAGTGCCCTATAGGAGCCAAAACGTGTGTTAAAATGTCCTCTAAGAGCCTAAATGCATGCTAAAGTGCCCTCATTTGGGCCAAAACGTGTGCTAAAGTGTCCTCATGGAGCCAAAACACATGCTAAAGTGCCCTCATTCGGGCCAAAATGCATGTTTAAGTGTTCTCTAGGAACCAAAATGCGTGCTGAAGCGTCTTCTAGGAGCCAAAACGTGTGCTAAAGTGCCCCCATGGTGGCCAAAACACGTGCTATGGGAGCCAAACACATGCTAAAGTGCCCTCTAGGAGCCAAAATGCGTGCTAAAGTTTTACATTTGTCCTTCTATCTATCATTGCCTGAAAGGTACTTTAGTTCTCACAGGTGGAGTACACTTTTGTCTTTTATTCTGAAGGTGTAACCGCGGTTTCCTGTTGCCTATGGGCACGTTTTTGTCATTTCTAGTTACTTTGTTTTTGTTTACGGCGTGTCCCGTGTGGGCGGGGTCGGTGCTGTACGCGCGCACACGTGCAGAGCAGCGTTTCAAAGGTGAGTTTTATATTTAAAGCTTTTGACCCATGAGACCGGAAGTGGACCGGATGTGGGTAAAATCCCCGGGTGGGCGGAGCTGCGTGGCAGTGCCCGCCCGTCAGAGCTGCGCGCAGGAGGTGAAACTAGCGCACCGGTGTGTTTCTGCTGCTGCCCTTCAGGGAAACGTGTGCGCGGATGTTGATGTATCTGTAGATCTACAACCAGAGAACATTTATTAAAGTAAGCTTAAGTGTCCTCTAGGAGCCTAACCATGTGCTAAAGTGTCCTCTAGAAGCCAAACGTGTTCTAAAGTGTCCTCATGGAGCCAAAACATGTGCTAAAGTGTCCTCTAGGAGCCTAAAACATGTACTAAAGTGTTCTCATGGGGGCCAAAACGTGTGCTAAAGTGCCCTCTAGGAGCCAAAACATGTGCTAAAGTGTCCTCTAGGAGCCCAAACGTGTGCTAAAGTGTCCTCTAGGAGCCAAAACATGTGCTAAAGTGTCCTCTAGGAGCCAAAACATGTGCTAAAGTGATGGAGCCAAAACATGTGCTAAAGTGTCCTCTAGGAGCCAAAACATGCGCTAAAGTGTCCTCTAGGAACCAAAACATGTGCTAAAGTGCCCTCTAGGAGCCAAAACATGTGTTAAAGTGCCCTCTAGGAGCCAAAACATGTGCTAAAGTGTCCTCATGGGGGCCAAAACATGTGCTAAAGTGTCCTCTAGGCGCCAAAACATGTGTTAAAGTGTTCTCATGGGGGCCAAAACATGTGCTAAAGTGCCCTCTAGGAGCCACACCACGTGCTAAAGTGTCCTCTAGGAGCCAAAACACGTGCTAAAGTGTCCTCTAGGAGCCAAAACATGTGCTTAAGTACCCCTGGGAGCCAAAATGCGTGCTAAAGTGTCCTCATGGGAGCTCAAATGCGTGCTAAAGTGCCCTCTAGGAGTCAAGACACCTGCTAAAGTGCCCTCATAGCCCTCTCCCCGTGTCTGCGTGGGTTTTCTCCGGGTTCTCCGGTTTCCTCCCACAGTCCAAAGACGTGCAGGTGTTCGGTTCATTGATGACTCTAAATCACCCGTAGGTGTGAATGGTTGTCTGTCTCTGTTCGTCTCTATGTGTCCTGTGATAGACTGGCGTCCTGTCCAGGGTGGACCCCGCCTCACGCCCGATGTCAGCTGGGATCGGCTCCAGCCCCCCCACGACCCCGACCCCGGGATAAGCGGTATACCGCAATAAAAAGACATCTCCAAGAAAGTCTCACATACAGTTGATTTTATTTATTATGTTTTCCTTGTTAAGCGTCTGCAGCAGGAGACCCCCCCCCAGCCCCCCTCACCCCCCCGCCCCCAACAAAAAAAGAAACTAACCTTCACCCACAAGAAACTTTTAGTACAATTTAAAATAAATATCATAAAACACTTTTTTCTTCTTACAATAATCCTGAGACTGAAATGAAAAATAACAACAGGCCGACGGACGGAGGAGGACGAGCCGGAGCTTCTCCTCCGTCGGTCGGGACCAGAGGTGGCGAGGTGCAGCGTGGTACACGTGTCGTTCCTTATGGATGGTGCTCGCGTCCGAATCCCGTCAACAGCGTAGGAGTTAAAGTCATTTTGATTCATGATATTAAAGGATATTCTGGTTTATTACAGCCTGGTTTTTGCATCTTTGGCCATCATTTCTAATAATAATCATCTCATCTTCAGCCTCTTATCCCGGGTCGGGTCTCAGGCGCAGCAGCTCCAGCAGGGGACCCCAAACTTCCCTTTCCCGGGCCACATTAACCAGCTCTTACTGGGGGATCCTGAGGCGTTCCCAGGCCAGTGTGGAGATCTAATCTCTCCACCTGGTCCTGGGTCTTCCCCGAGGCCTCCTCCCAGCTGGACGTGCCTGGAACACCTCCCTAGGGAGGCGCCCAGGGTTCATCCTTACCAGATGATCCTGAACCACCTCAACTGGCTCCTTTCAACGCAAAGGAGCAGCGGCTCTACTCCGAGTTCCTCACGGATGCTGAACTTCTCCCCCTCTCTCTAAGGGAGACTCCAGCCCCCCTCCTGAGGAAACACATTTCACACGCTTGGACCTGGACCTGGTTCTTTGGGTCCTGACCCAGCTTTCATGACCACAGGTGAGGGTAGGAACCAGGACTGAGCGGTAGATCCAGAGCTTTGCCTTCCTCAGCTCTCTTTTCGTCACAACGGTGCGGTAGAGCGACTGCAGCTCCGCCCCCCCTGCTCCGATTCTCCAGCCAAACTCACGCTCCATCGTCCCCTCACTCGTGAACAAGACCCCGAGGTACTTGAACTCCTTCACTTCTCCCCCTCTCTCTAAGGGAGACTCCAGCCCCCCTCCTGAGGAAACACATTTCAGACACTTGTACCCGCGACCTCGCTCTTTCGGTCGTGACCCGGCTTTCTCAGATACTGACTGATCGTCTGACTGTTGGTGTTTCTTGAGCTAATAACTCTATAATGTTATTTTTAGGGGTAGAAATGATGGACAAAAGTGCAAAAACCATAGTTTTTATACAGGCTTTCCAAACGGGACATGTCCTCGGACATAAAGGACCACCTGTTAACGCCGTTCGCTGATTCAAACTCCTGAAAAAACGCTGTAATTTGACCTAAAATGAAGATTATTTGGTCAAACTGCCGTTCCTGAGGTCGAGACGTAGCGCAGAGGAACACCAGTTTCAATCTATGTTATAAAGTCTGTTATTCTACATTTCTCTTTCAACAAATTCCAGGAAAAGACGATTAAATAAGCGCCACGTTAGTCCGTCTCTCGGTACTCTCTGACTTCCTGTTTGGGGCTCTCAGCTCATTGGTTCCTACTGAAGACGCAAATCCTCATAAACGCACATAAATAGTTCCATCAGCTGTGTTTTAATCAAACAAACAGGAGGAAATAGTGCTTTTGTTGGGGACTAATGTGTAAATTATTCCCCTGATGAGGAAAAAAGGAGAATTTAGTCTCATTCGTGTGTTTTTGTAACGTTTAAATGAATCATTTTTAAAGTTTCCGACACGTTTAAAGGTGTTTTTTTCCGTCACACGTGCACGAAAAGACGTGATTCATCAAACGTTCTAATCTCTCCCAAACGGCTGTTTCAACCTTTTCGAGATGATTTCAGGAAACGGCAGTAAAATGTTTGTGAACGCTCGTTTAAATGTTTGTTTATGTGTTTTACAGATGAAGTTTATTGTGACTCGGACAATGAAACACACCAGCAGGTCGATCGACGCGTTATTGGTTTGGTCTTTTCATGGGATTTGTTGACAGTGAGGGCTTTTATTTTGAAATGCGTGTGCCGTTTCACCTCTGCTACACCTCTGGTCCCAGAGTTCAACCTCACATCCTGAGACGCGACTGAAAAAGAAGTGAAACTAATAATCACTGATGACTCATGACGTAATCATCAGCCACCGAGGTTCATTTCATCGGACGGCAAGTGGAAAGTTCAGCTCGTCCTCGGTGAAGTGTCCTCGGTCCGAGAGTCAGAAGCGTCTCTGCGGGAGGTTTCCACCAGGCTGGCGTCAGGGGGTCACGTCATATTGGGTCTGAGGGGCCGCAGCGGGGCCACAGCGGGGCCTGGAGGGGTCAGGTGGGGTCAGGACGTGTCCCGATGGCTTTTGCGAGGTCCAGTTCGAGAAGTCAAGTTTGGGGTCAACAGGCCTGAGAGGCGTCCGCAGAAGTGGAGGGCAGGGTCCCCTCTTCCGGGTCACATTTGGAGCACCGCGTCAAGGGGGAAATTTATACAAAGGAAATAATCAGAGGACTTTGTGGAGTCCACCAGAGGAGCCGCTCACGTCTAACTGGGATCAAGATGCATCGTAATGTGACTAAATACTGCTGAGGTGGACAAAAATACTGAGGAGGTCGTTTTTTGGGCCGACGAACAAACGTCTCACAGCGTTTCTTCCATCGTGATTGTCAACGTTCATTTGGGAGTTCATTTCCAGGAGGGACCACCCTCCCGAACGCCATGATTGGTGATCGCGTGTCAGTCGAATTTAAAGGGACACGTGAACAATTATGCACGTTAAAAAAAAACAATTTCTCCGTCTTTGATAGTCCTGCTCGGACAGTTGGGTAATGTCTTTGACGTCTTCTGTGTGGAGTTTGAAAGACGTGGCCCGACGTGGCCCGACGTGGTCCGACGTTGTCCGACGCGGCCCGACCAGGCCCCGACGTGGCCCGACGTGGCCCGACGTGGCCCGACGTGGCCCGACCAGGCCCCGACGTGGCCCGACCAGGCCCCGACCAGGCCCCGACGTGGCCCGACGTGGCCCGACGTGGCCCGACGTGGCCCGACGTGGTCCGACGTGGCCGGACGTGGTCCGACGTGGCCGGACCAGGCCCCGACGTGGCCCGACCAGGCCCGACGTGGCCCGACCAGGCCCGACGTGGCCCGACCAGGTTCGACGTGGCCCGACATGGCCCGACGTGGCCCGACGTAGCCCGACGTGGTCCGACATGGTCCGATATGGGCCGACATGGCCCGACGTGGCCCGACGTGGCCCGACGTGGCCCGACGTGGCCCGACGTGGCGAGGAGGGTCTGATCCAAAGACACAGTCCAGTCGCATTGCGGAAAATGTAGGAACCTGTGTTTTTGGAGCTTAAACCAACCGGCGCGGACCGACCGACGTCTGGGCCCCTGACGGAACGAGGGCTTCGTGGAGGCTGCGAACACGAGGAGGATAGCGCCGCGTTCTTGTTGCCAGATCAGACAGAGCGTCGCCAGCTGCTGTGATCTGGCAACCGCACGATCGCCTGTTTCGCTCGTGCAGAAGCGATCCGCGGCGCCAAATGCTTTGCTCTCATTGAAAACAAGTAGACGAAGGCTGCTAAATCACACTCTGTCTGGTCTGATCTGATCTGATCTGATCGGGGCCTTGTTGGGTTGTTTTTTTGTCTTTTGGCCTCGATGTTTCGGGGGATTTCGCGGCTGCACGTCAAAGACGCAAGCGATCGAATGAAGTGACGTGAAGAGCTCCAGAACTTCGGGCACCAATTATCAATTTAAAGAAGCGTACGGGGGTTCAAAACCAGGACATCTGAGGGCACAAGTTCCTCATTTATGCAACACTTAACACCTAAAGGGGCTCCGTAAATTTGGCATACAAGGACCAGAGTTCGGTCTCAGGCCTGATCCAGGACCTGAAGGATCTGTTTGGTGCAGAGTCATAGTTCGGGTCCCGACTGAGCGTCTCTCAGGCCTGAGGGGGCGACTGCGGTGCAGCCATGTCGTGCAGCTTCCTGATGTGTTTCTTCAGGTCAAAGTTCCTGCAGAAGCCCTTCCCGCAGGTGGGGCAGGTAAAGGGCTTCTTGTCGTTGTGCGTGTGCATGTGGAAGGTGAGGTTGTACACCTGGTGGAACGCCTTGTTGCAGATCGAACACTTGAACTGCTTCTCTCCGCTGTGCGTCAGCTTGTGGTTCTTGTAGTTTCCTGCACAGAGTCAAGAGGACGAGGAGTCAGAACGGGGAAGAGAAAACAACAAAACACTTTGACACAGTTAGTTCACTAAGGGCGCACTCACACTGTTCCTCCGTACCGTGCCCAAACAGGTAAAGTCTGGTTCCTTTGACCAGTGTGAGTGCAACCGTACCGCGCCTAGGAGCGGCACGCTTGCCGTCCACGGCCCGTTTGGGAGAGGTGGGCTTTAGTAAAGCACGTTTGCACATGTACGAGCACGAGCGTGCGCACGTGTACGAAAACAGTTGGCAAGACGCACAAAAACTCCGAGGTCTACGGAAAGATCTGGAAACAAAGCCACGCATCGCCATGACGTCATCAATGCGTGTGACGTGTTACGGCGTGATGACGTATAGGCAGCAAGAAGCATTCTCCGAGGCCCAGGTAGTGTGAGTACAAACGGGCCTGGAGGGGGGGACAAGGACCCTAAAGCACGGGGCACGGGACGGAGGCACAGTGGGAGGGCGCCCTTATAAGTCAGGGGCTTACTGAGCCTTCAAAGCAAAAAAATCTGGGCACTTGAAACAAAAACTCACATTTCCTACATTGTTTTGTTGGAATAGTTTTTAGAAAGAAAACAAAGCAGCAATGGGCTCCTTCCACTGTAATGGACTTTACTATGAGAGGAGCTGGTACAGGGGCCAGTAGGTAAGTCTTTAAAACACTCTTTAATAAACTCTGGCTTCACTAACTACGCTGTTGCTGCTTTGTTCGGTGCTGTGTCTTCATGTAAAGCTCACTGAGTTGGTGTGAAATGCTCCGTATACATAAAGATTGCGTTCTTCTATAACAGGGCGTCAGAGTGATGCAGTAAAGAGTCGCTGTGGCTGCAGGTTTTCATCCTAACCAATCAAAAACACACGTGATCCAACAAACCAACTGTGTGAAGACAGTTCAGGTGACTGCAGGACTCAGGTCAGCTGTGACACCCACAGCGCCCCCCTTTACTGGATCACTGTGACACCCACAGCGCCCCCCTGTACTGGATCACTGTGACACCCACAGTGCCCCCCTTTACTGGATCACTGTGACACCCACAGCGCCCCCCTTTACTGGATCACTGTGACACCCACAGCGACTCTTTACTGGATCACTGTGACACCCACAGCGCCCCCCTTTACTGGACCACTGTGACACCCACAGCCCCCCTTTACTGGATCACTGTGACACCCACAGCGCCCCTTTACTGGATCACTGTGACACCCACAGCGCCCCTTTACTGGATCACTGTGACACCCACAGCGCCCCCCTTTACTGGATCACTGTGACACCCACAGCGCCCCCCTTTACTGGATCACTGTGACACCCACAGCGCCCCCCTTTACCGGATCACTGTGACACCCACAGCGCCCCCCTTTACTGGATCACTGTGACACCCACAGCACCCCCCTTTACTGGATCACTGTGACACCCACAGCCCCCCTTTACTGGATCACTGTGACACCCACAGCGCCCCCCTTTACTGGACCACTGTGACACCCACAGCGCCCCCTTTACTGGATCACTGTGACACCCACAGCACCCCCTTTACCGGATCACTGTGACACCCACAGCGCCCCCCTTTACCGGATCACTGTGACACCCACAGCGCCCCCCTTTACTGGATCACTGTGACACCCACAGCGCCCCCCTTTACTGGATCACTGTGACACCCACAGCGCCCCCCTTTACCGGATCACTGTGACACCCACAGCGCCCCCCTTTACCGGATCACTGTGACACCCACAGCGCCCCCCTTTACTGGATCACTGTGACACCCACAGCGCCCCCCTTTACTGGATCACTGTGACACCCACAGTGCCCCCCTTTACCGGATCACTGTGACACCCACAGCGGCTCTTTACTGCATCACTGTGACACCCACAGCGCCCCCCTTTACCGGATCACTGTGACACCCACAGCGCCCCCCTTTACTGGATCACTGTGACACCCACAGTGCCCCCCTTTACTGGATCACTGTGACACCCACAGCCCCCCTTTACCGGATCACTGTGACACCCACAGCGCCCCCCTTTACTGGATCACTGTGACACCCACAGCGCCCCCCTTTACCGGATCACTGTGACACCCACAGCGCCCCCCTTTACTGGATCACTGTGACACCCCTGCTCTATGATGACGACTGCGTTGGTTTCATCAGGTGTTCTGACTCATGCTTCTTCATGTTTGGGCCTTTTATCTCAGTTTCTGTGTGTGTGTGTGTGTGTGTGTGTGTGTGTGTGTGTGTGTGTGTGTGTGTGTGTGTGTGTGTGTGTGTGTGGGGGGGTGTTGATTGACAGCTGACACACAGCTGATGTAAATGCATTAAAGACACTTCCATGGTTGCATCAGTCTTTAGAAACGACCCATCAGAGCAAAGCTGCATCCATAAGGGACGGAAACTATCACAGTATCACGAATCAGTGTGTCCGTGTTGTGATGATGATTTAAATCTGCCCCCCCCCCCCCCCCCCCCCTCTGGTTCTGTGTCTCACCTTTCTGGTGAAATCCTTTCCCGCAGAACTCGCACACGAAGGGTTTGTAGCCCGCGTGGATGCGCGTGTGCGTGTTGAGCGTGGAGCTGCGGTTGAAGGCTTTCCCGCACTGGTTACACTTGTGCGGTTTTTCCTGCAGGGAGAAGAAGGGGGGGGGGGGGGGGTACACGTTATAATAACACACATCAGCAAGTGGAAGAACAAGGTTAGTGTGACAGTGAACGCAGCACGAGCCGGTGTAGCACACTTCACTTTGTACTAAAAAAAGAAAGAATAAAAGGTTAAATAACTGTAGAAATGTGTTGTTTTTTATTTATGGCAAAAAAACATTAAAACATTTATGATCGTTGGTTCTTTTCTTTGCATTATTTCTGTTTATGTTGTTTTTTCTTTCACAATAAAAAAATAAACTAAACTCAAACTTTGTCTGTTTTTGTCTCCAGATTTATATTAAAGTCAACATCAGATAAAAACTCAATTACATTTTTAAATGCAAAACAAAAGTGTCTTAATATCAGTAATGAACTGATCAGCAAGGTGGAAGAACAGTTTTAGTGTGACAGTGAACGCAGCACGAGCCGGTTTGTACTAAAAAAAGAAGAATAAAAAGTTAAATAACATAATATATAACAACAATATCAAAAACAAAAACAACAAGAAAAACTGTTGGTTGTTTACATTATTTATATTTATGTTATTTTTCTTTCACATGTTGGAAATAAAAAAGGAAACTAAACTCAAACTTTGTCTGTTTTTGTCTCCAGATTTTTATTAAATTCACCAAAAATGAACATTAGAAAAGGAAATTAGGACGTTTCATGATGAAATCTGTGAGTTAAATATATAAATGTATATAAATATATATATTTATTCTTCACCTGAAGTTTGTAATAAATGTGTTTAAATGACTGAAACTTTCCA
>NC_139832.1:2295566-2390566 GCF_963691815.1 Echiichthys vipera
TTGCTCTTCTCCGCCATGAAGGCTTTGTGCCGGGCGGTGAGCAGGTACGAGGCCATCGGGTGCAGGTTCACCAGCCCGGCCGGCGGGGCACAGGCGCCGCCGTCCCCGCTGCAGTTCAGGTAGCACACGGTGCCCATAGTGGGGAAGGAGGACTGGTTCACCACCCGGGGTCTGAAGAGTTTGTACTGGCCCCCGGTCTGGCTCACGGCGGACTCCTCCTGCTGGTTCTTATAGTTCAACCCGAAGCCCAAAAAGTCTGCGGGAGCGGCGAGAGAGGACGCGTCGAAGTGGCCCGGATCCAGCCCGGTGATGCTGAGCCGGTGGCCCGACTCGTACCCGAGCGGCACCAGCGGGATCATGCAATGCAGCGAGGACGGGCAGGCGTCGGGTTTCCCCACGGGAGCGGACGGGAACCAGCTGGGGAGCGGTATCGACTTGGGCTCGGGCGTCCTGGCCATAATCCGGTCGATGGAGAAAGCGAGAGGCTTGTTGCCGCTGCCGCCGGAGGTGAGCATGTCGGAGCCCGCGGGCTGGCTCCCAGAAGCCGGTGGGGAGCCGAGGATCCCCGCTGGGCGGCGGAGAGGACCGTCCATCACCTCCGCAGATACAACAACAACAACAGCAGCAGCAGCAGCACGTCGGTGGAGGGAAACCGGGGGTCGGTGCTGCTCCTCACCGGCCCGCAGGAAAGGGCATCATCTGCCGGGGAACCCCCCCTCTCCAAATCACCAGCCCCCGTTCCCCCGCTCCTTATCGACGGCAATCAGGGCGGCGCGGCTCGCTCGATAACGGCGTGCGGAGAGCCGAGACCTCGCCGATCGTTACCGTCCGGGGAGGAGATCCGGAGAGAAGTGTCGATAATTTGCTCAATTCTCCTCCGTCGGTGCTCTGCACTTGTCACCGCTGCAGGAGCAGAGGAGGAGGAGGAGGTTGTCCCTTTACTTGGCAGGACTCCGGCTCAACTGGAAGGTATTTGGTAAATCCCGGGTCCCCTTGTGGCTTCGCGTGACATCATTGCTTTTTTTTTTTTTTTTTTTTTTCTCTCTCTTTGGTTGTTGTTGTTTGTTTGAATCGCGCCACGCCAGACGCGCAGAGGTCACGAGCTGTCAGAGTTGGACATCAGATTTGGACACGTCTCCACGGCTCACGCACAAACCCAGCCCTCTGCGCTTTTACGCGCGGCGCGGAGAGCACGAGCTGCTGTCACGGGGCCGAACTTTAGACACAAACACGGATCGAGATGCTGGAGAAATGGATTTGCAGACATCGATCCGAGCCCGGGTGGGCGCGCGCGCGGGTGGGCCGCGGCTCTTACATCCACAAACTTTGACTCCGGCGCGTTTTTTTCCTCGTTTTTTCACTTTTACGCACCGGATTTTTTTTAGAAGTCGACCCACCGGCACCGAAAAGACACGAGAGGCAACAGGAGGATCCCAAACAACCCGCGCGCTCTTCTCTCATCTTCATTTAAAAGCATTAATCCGGACGCTCAGCGCGCGCTTTTACGCACGGAGAGGAGCGCGTAAACACGAAACGACGGATGATTGAAAACGAAGTTCCACAGCGTGAATGAGTGAGTGGCGGGGGACACACACCTCCAGGCTGTCCGCGCTGACAGGGTTCGATGCCGGATTCAACATTTCAACAGAAGCTGGAGAAACAAAAGTGACCAAACAAACAAACAAACAAACAAACAAACAAACGGAAAAGGCTGATTTGGTGATTTGGTGATTTGCTGCTGTTTATGTTTTAATTATTTGTGTATTTCACTTTTTTAAATGTAAATATTTAATGTTTGTATTTGTTTATATAATTGTTAATATAATATTTTAAATCTGACAAATAAAATTATTGTTGTAATTGTTGATATTTTTATTGTTTTGTGTGTAATTTGCTTTGATTTCCGTGAACGAACGTGAAAAAAATCTGAATTTACACAAAATAATCATCATTTATGAAACATTAAAAACTCAAAATATGGATTAATGAGAACAAATCAAACGAGTTATGAATCCATAAACATATATTTATATTTATTAATTATAAAAAAACACATTTGGCACAAAAGTCCCGAAAGAAACGACACTTTTTAAAACCTGAGGGACAAAATTCATCCATATTTCTAATAAATTAACTCCATAATAATAATTTTAAACGTGACTTTGTGTTTTTAAATCGCACCATTATGACATAATAATTATAATAATTATAATAATTAGCACATCATGTGTAACGGCCCCTCACACTCAGTGGATCTGAGGCGCATCCAAATGTTTGTTTCATGTCTGAAGATGAATTTTAGTGTTAAATCATAATTTTTCCTTTTCGGAACCTTTATTAATAAACACGTGCAGGGCCTTAAACGCCTCCTGTCGCGTGCGCACAGATAAGGAATAACAATAAAACCAAAATATATGAAATGTTATTGTTTATATTTTATATTTAAAAATGTCCTGAGATTTGCTTCATCATCATAAACCGACACCAGACACTTCAAAGGGGGACTATGACGTCATACTAATAATAATACTTTAGATATCCCAATAATAATAATAATAATCATAATAATCATAAATACTTTAGTCATCCCAGTATTTCAGATTTTAATAATAATAATAATCATAAATACTTAAATATCCCAGTATTTCTGACAATAATCCCAATAATAATTAAAAATAATAATAATAAATATTAATAATAATCAGAAATATTAATAATAATCATAAACACTTTAATTATCCTAGTATTTCTGATTCTAATAATATTAAAATAATAAAAAATACTTTAATAATCCCAGTATTTCTGATTCCAATGATCATACTAATAATAATAAAGTAATAATAATCAGAAATAAGATGATCCTTAATCGTCCCAGTATTTATAATAATAATAATAATATAATAATAATAATAATAATAATAATAATAATAATAAATGAACACCTCACTGCACTAAAACGGTTAAACACAGCGACATGAACACAAACAGAGCTGTTGAACAGGATGAAGGCTTGTCACTATTTATATTTATGACCAATAATAATAATAATAATAATAATAATAATAATTATGAAGCGCGGGGTAGCACGTGCCGCTCAGACGCGTCAGTGGCACGCGCGCACAAGTGTTAATGAATCTGCCGCGTAATCAAAGCGGAAGTTCCGCGTGAAATGATGCAAATGTGCGTCAGATTTACATCACAGGAGGTACAAATCATCACCATCATCATCATCATCATCATCATCATCATCATCATCATCAGGCCGACAGCGTCCTTAACAGAGTCACGTGCTAACCTGCCCCGTTCACACTGAACCAGCTTCATTCATTAGTAATTAAGGACTCAAACCTCGTTGAGCACCGCCCCTGAAAGCACCAGGAACCCTTAAATACCACCTTAAATCTGCAGCATTTAAGGTGGAATGGAGACTCACAGTTGAGCCGTGATTATTGTGATTTTAATAAGAATGTTTCAAAAGTGTCCGAGGATTTTTAAAGTCCTTTAAAGCGTTCACAGGAATATTTAAAGGGCACACACACACACACACACACACACAGACACACACACACAGACACACACACACACACACACACACACACACGCACACACACGCACACACACACACACTGTGATTGTTGGTGCTTGTGTGCAGAAATGTGCAGTGATTTCTGATTGTGTTTATGATTTAAAGGGTTTCAGGTCACAGCTCCTCACAGAGAACAAAGAAACATTATTCATGTTAAATATGATTTAAATGAATAAATAAATGAATGATAGGTGAAGCAGACAAACATTATTAATGTTAAATATGATTTAAATGAGTAAATAAATGAGTATTAAGTGAAGCAGATAAACATTATTCATGTTAAATATGATTTAAATGAGTAAATAAATGAGTATTAAGTGAAGCAGGTTGACTGTGACTGGAGCTGAGGACGCGGCTCAGAGGAGGCCACAGCATCATGAACGCGCTTCATTCAGAGAAGAAAGAGTTTAAAGGTTAAAGACACAACTCAGGGTTTATGTTATCGGCCTCTTTAACACGCGCGCACACACACACACACACGCGCACACACACGCAGACAAGCACGCACACACACGCAGACAAGCACGCAGACAAGCACGCAGACAAGCACTCACACACGCACGAGCGCACACATACTTATTTACCCAAATCCCTATGCAATACACAAATATTTACACAAACACACACACAAACACACACATATATATATATATATATATATACATAACACATATGTACGTGTTTATAAGTGTGTATATAATGCATAGATGTGTAAATAAGTATATGTATATATACTTATTGTATATATATATATACAATAAGTATATATATATATACACACAAACACCCATATATACATGTGTTTATATACAGTAGTGCATATATAATGCATAGATGTCTAAATAAGTATAAAAACACACACATACTTATTTACACAAATCCCTATGCATTACACAAATATTTACATAAACACACACACACATATATATATACACATAACACATATGTACGTGTTTATACGTTTGTGCGTATATAATGCATACATGTGTAAATAAGTAAACATATATAAACACACACACACATATATGTGTGCGTGTTTATATACATTAGTGCATATATAATGCATAGATGTGTAAATATATATATATTATATAATGTGAATTATTACCCATTTATTTTGAAAAAAAGTAATATATGTGTTTATATACATTAGTGCGTATATAATGCGTACATGTGTAAATAAGTGTATATATATATATATATAAACACACAAAAACACATATATACATGTTTGTATACAGTTGTGCATATATAATGCATAAATATATATATTTATTATATATAATGTGTATTATTATACATATATATATACACAGTATATATATTATATATATATAATATATATATTATATATATACACACAAAACCACACATATATACATGTGTTTATCTACATTAGTGGGTATATAACGCATAGATGTGTATATATATACATATATATATAGATTATATTATATAATGTGTATTTTTACCCATTTATGTTGAAAGGACCCCTCTGGGATCAGATCAGTGGCTGTTTCAAACACAAATCTTCATTTAGCCTTGGAATAAAACGCGAGGACGTGAAACAGCTGCTTTAAAAACACTTTTATTGGCGACACTTAGAGAAGACACCTGACCAAACAGGTGCACAGTCAGACAATAGAAATATACGTCTTCATCTCGCTGTTTGTCCTTTAGTCTCTGTCCTCTGACACAAACGGGACCGGACGCTTAAGACGGACGGCAGGTTGTTGCACAGTCGACTCAATTCACAGGCGAAACTCTGCAAACAGACGCAGCGAGGAGGCGCCCTGGTCCTCACGGCTGCTCACACTAAACACATCGATCGGATCCGTGTTCCCCCGCTGCGTCTCTTAAAGTCTTTGATCGATGGTGGACAGGATGCACATCAGGCGGCACAACCGTATCACTCTACAGCTCAATATTATTCTGCACAACAGTAAATATCACAATGGACGGAGAGAACAGCAACTACACCCACATGTGGTCGTGATTCTGCACAAACACCCCCCCGAAAGACCTTCACGTGGTCAAACTGACGCTGTGTGTTTGCGTAGACCTGCGTAGAGAACCCAGAAACCTATGATATATATCTATATTTATATATCTATATATATGTCTTGCATCTTCTCCCACCTGAGGACGCCGCTCGTTTACAGCAGTGGGGGCATTCAGAGCTACGGAGAGCCGAGCAGCACACACACACACACACACACACACACGTTTCATCACCAGCTGGGAATTGTAGGAAGTTCCTTCTGCAGACGTGAGACTCTGAACATCACATTATGTTTTTAAACTACTTCCTGCTTTTGTTCTGAAAGCTCAACGCTTGACGGACGATTGTGCAAAAAAAAAAAACCCTGATTACATTTCATCATCGGAGGCTGAAGCAGGTTTTTACCTTCCTCGCGTGGCGACCGTGCACCGCGGTAACTTACGGAAAAGGTAACAGTGGAAAAGTGGGGTTTGGATTCTGTTTCAACTTGGGTCTAATGTGTTTGTACCTCTCCAAGTGAAAACACGAGAAACACAAAGAGTCAGACCATCAAACCGATCGGAAACAAACCACCGGGTTAGCCAAGACGTAATTCCTGTCCACTGCCAAAGCCATCCATCGTGTTTAAACCCACTGTTCCTCATTGAGCAGCATTTACGTTCAGTTCTTTCGGATAAAGTGGTTTAAAATTGGATAAAAAGGTTTATTTTCAGTCTGACTGATCGTCTTTCTTGACCTTCTTGGTATCTACGGCGACATGAAACTTCCTTTAAGGTTCAGGGGAAAGCTAAAGCTAACATGAATTGTTAGCTAACATGAATTGCCACCAACTTCCTGCCTCACTACGTAAAAAGACACGCGCAAAAGAAACTTCGACGTCGGGCGTAAACTGCAGATTTGTCGACTACGGCGACTCAAACTGACATGAAACTTCCTTTAAGGTTCAGGGGAAAGCTAAAGCTAAAGCTAACGTGAATTGTTTGATCTCCGGTGCAACAACGGAACGTGCTACAAAAAACCCATTTGCCACCAATGTTCTGCCTCGCTACGTAAAAAGACACGCGTAAAAGAAACTTCCGCGTCGGGCGTAAACTGCAGATCATTACAGCTGCAACTGACAATTAATGGTATAAAGACGAAAGTTCACGGTGTCGTCTTGTTCCGTCTAAAACCCCAACAGTTTAATGATATAAGATACAGAACAAGCAGGAAGCCATTTGTGCATGAAATAGGTTTATTTTCAGTCTGACTGATCGTCTTTCTTGACCTTCTTGACGTCAACGGCGACTCGAACTGACATGAAACTTCCTTTACGGTTCAGAGGAAAGCTAAAGCTAAAGCTAAAGCTAACGTGATTTGTTTGATCTCCGGCGCAACAACGCAACATGCTACAAACCCATTTGCCACCAACTTCCTGCCTCGCTACGTAAAAAGACACGCGCACGGAAACTTCGACGTCGGGTGTAAACCGCAGATTTGTCGACTAATAAATGTGCTGACAAAGCTAACGTTGCTAGCGCTAGACTTCTATAACGGTGTCTGCGTCACAGCTTTGCGGACAGTACAGGCAAATGACTCCAGTTGAAGATCGACCGTTTCCCTCTTTAGCATTTAGCGTAGCGCCATTTAGCATGGGAACAACACTTAGCTTAGCGCTCAGATCCGTTAAAAAAACAAGACGTGGCGGCTAAAATGCCCAACTCAAGGTTTCAAAATGGTCATCCACAACCCAACGGGTGGTCTAATGGTGGCTACATCCATCTCTTTTATACCGTCTATGAAAACGACACGTCCAAGTCTCTCTGAGCTACGTCCTCCGAGGTTAAGAGTAAACTTAACTTCTTGGTTACGGTGAGAGAAATTGTGCTCGTGGTTAAAAGGAATCAATACTGGACCGTCGGTTAGATGTTCCAACCATCCACCCCGATCCACTCACGTCACGCTAATCCTGCTGTGGCTCGCCAGGAGAATGTAAACGTTGGTGGTTGCGTGTGTACTGAGGGTGGAGGGTTGCTATCAGGATGGTTACTCAACCAAACAGAATCAGAAGAGTGTAAAGTAACATTCAGAGATACGACCGTGGATCAAAACAGTCGTTACAATCCCGAGGATCCTGTCAAACAAAAATCTCCTTTCGTAGATTTCGTTGCTGCGTTCTGTCGGTTTGAAAACAACGTAAAAAGGCGGCGAGGTCCCTCAAACTCCGCGAGCCTTTTTGTTTTTAACAAATAGCTACAACTGTGGATGAAGCTGAGCAACACTGTACAAAGTGACATCGATCAGTGTATGGCTGCACGTGGGGGGAGGGCGGGAGGAGGAGGGCGGGGCTTCCTGTCCTGCAGGTGAGAGAGGGAGGGCGAGGTTGGTCTCAGCACCGTCCAGAGGGTCCCGTCAGATGCCGCGCCTCACCTTGACTTCCTGTTACGTTCTCACCTCGTGTAAAGCAGTGTCAGGGCGACGTCACGGGTGGTTGGGCGGAAAAAGGGAGGGCGGGCGGCGTCGCTACCCGAGCGTTCGTCCTCACCTCGTCAGGACCTTCAGTCACGGCGCGCTGCTCTCCGTCTACGACGCAACTGTGAAGAAAGGTCCTGATTCGTTGGAGGGGACGACGATCAGGTAGCAACGCGGCGCGCGAAAGGTTCGACGCGTGTTCAATCGTCGTCCTCGTCGCTGTCTCTCATGCTGATGCCCTGCAGGCCGTCGCCCGACTTGACGGCCGTGGTGGCTTCCTCTACCGTCAGCCGGTTGTAGACGGTCTCGTAGCTCTTGTTGTTCAGCGTGACGTCCAGGACGCCCTGCAGCCTGAAGTCACGGTAGGTCTTCTGTCAGGGCGGGGAGGGTGGAGAGGATGGAGGGGTGGAGATAAGGTAAAAAAGGAGAGGGGAGGGGAAACACAGAGAGCATCTTAGGAATGCAGCGAGCGGGAGGAGGCAGCTGCCGGGAAAGGACAAAAGCGTGAATATTGAGGCTCAAGGACGAGCCGAGTCTTTTATGCGTCGGACGGAGAAGGCGCGGCGAGGCGGCGGAGCGGGTTTTTTTTTTTTTTTAAGAAGCCATTATAATTCCTCGTCTCTTCGCTTTCAAGTTAAACTCGCGCGTCTCCGTACATTAGCAAACTATGAAAAGACAAAAGCGGCGAGCGGCACAGTTGAGCAGTTTCCTCTTTTGTGTGTCGCCGCCTCTTCACACCGCCGCTGCTTTCAAGGACGTGTGAGTCGTCTTTATGTGTCTTTGCTCCCCCTTCAATGTCACTTTTGACTATTCTGACATGAATAAGCCACGTATACTTATACATATACACACAATATACATATATAAAGAGTCAGTTCAGCCGGGCGGAGGATTTCACGGCAGCTCTTTTTAAACAGTGAAGAAAAGGAGACTTTGACTGTGGGAGGTAAAAGTAACCTGTCAGCGTCGAACAATGATGCCGACAGCAGCTCTGGTCTCTTGTAATTGCGTATTTCACGTTTCCTTACCTTCACAATCTTGATGAGTGTTTTCAGTTGGTACGTGTGGAGCTGCAGGTCCAGTCTGTCCGTCAGCCAAACGCACACCGCCTTCATGGCGCCGCCGTACCATTGCTGTAAGAAACAGAAGAACACACACTTTTGTGGTCACGGTTTTCCTGTGCGACGACACTTTCAGTTCGACTTCCTGTTCCTGAGCGGCTCCTCATCCGTCCCCAGGCCTCAGTCGTTCCCCCTGCCCCAACTGGAGAGACTCCACTTAAAGCTGCATTCTCTCTAATGTCCAGTAGGAGGAGACTCCACTTAAAGCTGCATTCTCTCTAATGTCCAGCAGGGGGAGACTCCACTTAAAGCTGCATTCTCTCTAATGTCCAGCAGGAGGAGACTCCACTTAAAGCTGCATTCTCTCTAATGTCCAGCAGGAGGAGACTCCACTTAAAGCTGCATTCTCTCTAATGTCCAGCAGGAGGAGACTCCACTTAAAGCTGCATTCTCTCTAATGTCCAGCAGGGGGAGACTCCACTTAAAGCTGCATTCTCTCTAATGTCCAGCAGGAGGAGACTCCACTTAAAGCTGCATTCTCTCTAATGTCCAGCAGGAGGAGACTCCACTTAAAGCTGCATTCTCTCTAATGTCCAGCAGGGGGAGACTCCACTTAAAGCTGCATTCTCTCTAATGTCCAGCAGGAGGAGACTCCACTTAAAGCTGCATTCTCTCTAATGTCCAGCAGGAGGAGACTCCACTTAAAGCTGCATTCTCTCTAATGTCCAGCAGGAGGAGACTCCACTTAAAGCTGCATTCTCTCTAATGTCCAGCAGGGGGAGACTCCACTTAAAGCTGCATTCTCTCTAATGTCCAGCAGGAGGAGACTCCATTAAAGCTGCATTCTCTCTAATGTCCAGCAGGAGGAGACTCCACTTAAAGCTGCATTCTCTCTAATGTCCAGCAGGGGGAGACTCCACTTAAAGCGCTAACGTCAGCGGTAGTGTAAACACCCCAGCCGTTGCACTTGAGCAGCTCGCTTTCTCAGCACTAATGTGGGGGGAGGAGGGAGCGTCAGAGATCAAGCGGGGCGAAGAGGGCGTGACTTTGGAGGGAGGCGTAGTTGTTCATGTTTAAAATTTTTACTAAGTGCTGTGAAACATGAAGAAAGGGGAGAACTGCTTTAAGACGGTGGTGTAGTCGCCTCACAGCCTTCTGTTTGGAGTTTGCATGTTGTCCCCGTGTCTGCGTGGGTTTGCTCCGGGTTCTCCGGTTTCCTCCCACAGTCCAAAGACGTGCAGGTGTTCGGTTCATTGATGACTCTAAATCACCCGTAGGTGTGAATGGTTGTCTGTCTCTGTGCGTCTCTATGTGTCCTGTGATAGACTGGCGTCCTGTCCAGGGTGGACCCCGCCTCACGCCCGGTGTCAGCTGGGATCGGCTCCAGCCCCCCCGCGACCACGACAGGGACAAGCGGCTGAAGATGAATGAATGAATGAATGATGAGAACAGCATTAACTCATCTATTGGGCGTTAGAGGAGCTGCAGCCGAACACACACCGCTTTGGCTGCTGGTTGTTCTAAATTTTCTCCCACCCTTTAAAGTGCATCATTAAAAAGGGATAAAACACGACCTTCTGAATCGGCCACGACGGATTTTCCCGGCGTGAAGGATGCGACCGCCGGACCCCCAGAACACACTCTCCACAGAGAGCGGCCTCGTTCATCCCCCTGAAAGCATCCTCGAGTCAGAGCAACCAGGAGCACACACGCCCGCGGAGCGATCTTTAAACTCAGCACTGTGTTTTTCCTTTTCACCTTAAAAAGCACATAAATAAAAGCATCATTATGTTAATGGATGCTTCTCCGAACAAGGACGGGTTTAGGGTTTTTTACGATTCACGTTTGCCCTCAGAGGGAGTTCAGGAGATCGCCGTCTGCTCCGCCGGCGGCTTCTGAAAGGGCCTCGCTTCAATCAGACGCCGACGGCACCACAACGCGAGGTCAGAGGATGTGCGGCGTCGAAAAAAACCTCAAAGAGGATGAAACATTTACTTATTCAAAAGGTACCAATTTACTGCGAAACAGCCTGAAAGCCGCGCGTCAAGGGAAGAGTTCACAGCTCTGCTTCGACCTTCGAGAGAAGAAGAAGAAAAACCGCGAGCGCCGTCTTTGAAATGTTCCCACCTTCCTCCGCCGCACAAGAACGCTCGGGAAATTGCTGTGACAGAGTAATGACCTGTGATATTCAGATCGGCAGACTTAATTTCACACTGACAAAAACTGTAATTACCGTCTAATTTAAAAGAGAGACACAGTCAAAGGGTTATTTCATGCACTTGACAAAAGCCCGCGATCACTCAGGGGTCACGCAAATATTTGATTCAATCTATTGTGGGAGCGACCCCTGACCCCGCTTCACACCGCCTCCTTAATTATGTCAGAGTAATGAAGCGGTTCTTCTTCGTTCGGTGTCAACTAAATACAAGACATGTGTGATGACTTTTCAAATGAGGATTTAAGTCGAAACACAATAAAAAAAACCTCTGGAAATAAAGAAGTCGTAGCTGGTGATCTGAAAAGCCACCGAACGAGTTCACAGATTCTTTCTCTAGAGCTGTTTTTGCTTTGTAACAGAAGGAAAATAGAATATCAAAAGAGTTACACATTTAAATAAACGTTAAGGTGCGAGCCGTGGCGTGCGTGAGGTCACACGGTGGTGATTGAGTTTGCGGCGTCGGCAGAATTAGAGCTGGGTGTCTGTGGCAGCGTTCCCGTTCTCCTGTGCGTCAGGAGTCGGCTACCTTTTTGATATGAAACGCCACTTTTACAGTTTCTCATGTATCAGTGTGCCATATCGACGCCTACTGAGCGTTACCTTCCCCCACCTCCACATCCTGTAGAGAAGACGACGCAAATGAGCCAATCAGAGGCAGGGTAGGGCGGGTCTTTGCCGTAGACTGTATAAAAACGGACGTAGCGTCTCTGTCGATGTCAGTTCTCTCAACTTGATCCAATCGTCCTCGCCTACGGGAGTCGCCATTGTGTCAGACTTTTACTCCGCCTCATTTCCTCTGACCAAAAAAGGGCATGTATGTGACGTTGAGGGGAGGGGCGTACGTCCATCTGGCTGACGTTTACCTCCGAGGAGAAGTGAAGGCCAGAGGCTAGCTGTCACTCAAGAGGCCACGCCCCTAATTATTCATACACTTTAACCTCCAATAAAATAAAAACTAGCCCCTCCCCCTCAGTGTTGTCATGGAGATCTGAGCTAAACACACAGACTAGAATGTTCTTTTGTCCTTAAACAGGTTTAATGATGCTGTGTAAACGGCCTGTTTAACATGGGGCTCAATGAGAAACTGCTCTGTTAGGAAACCTGCCCCTAGTGGACACTCAGAACTGACGCTGACGGAGCTTCCTGATTGGATCAACCAGGAAGTCGCTGTGGGCGGGGCTTGGTTTTGGTAGGTAGCGATGTCCAAACAAAGCTTCATGAATACAAATGAAGTATTTTCTTTGTTTTCGGAGCCCAGTAGACGGCGCTCGCTGTTCAACAAAGGGTTGAAAGCTCAAAGACTCACCAGTCCTTGAGCCTTTTTGCTTTAAACCAAGAGCTCCATCAAACTACCGTAAATAACAGGCAGTCCACAAACGAGTCATTTGTGGATGAGACAGCTCTGCGACATTTCCAAAAACATTTCTTGCACACTTGTTGCTATAGCGTGCCCCAGGTTGCCGACCCCTGCTGCACGTCGATGAAGTCCAGATCAGGTAAAGTAAATGCTGAATTTAATCACGAAGGAAGAGGGAACATCATCTCTCATCTCATCTCATCTTCAGCCTCTTATCCGGGGTCAGGTCTCGGGGGCAGCAGCTTTAGCAGGGGACCCCAAACTTCCCTTTCCCGGGCCACATTAACCAGCTCTAACTGGGGGATCCTGAGGCGTTCCCAGGCCAGTGTGGAGATCTAATCTCTCCACCTGGTCCTGGGTCTTCCCCGAGGCCTCCTCCCAGCTGGACGTGCCTGGAACACCTCCCTAGGGAGGCGCCCAGGGTTCATCCTTACCAGATGATCCTGAACCACCTCAACTGGCTCCTTTCAACACAAAGGAGCAGCGGCTCTACTCCGAGTTCCTCACGGATGCTGAACTTCTCCCCCTCTCTCTAAGGGAGACTCCAGACCCCCTCCTGAGGAAACACATTTCACACGCTTGGACCTGGACCTGGTTCTTTGGGTCCTGACCCAGCTTTCATGACCACAGGTGAGGGTAGGAACCAGGACTGAGGGGTAGATCCAGAGCTTTGTCTTCCTCAGCTCTCTTTTGGTCACAACGGTGCGGTAGACTGACTGCAGCTCCGCCCCCGCTGCTCCGATTCTCACATCACACTTTCCTTAAGAAAGAGTCTGAGGAACAAAGGGATGACCCCGTTTCAACACTCATCCAAGAATCCACACTTTCCCGTAAAATAGTATGATGAAGTGTATGATTACATGTAGTTTTCTACCTTTTTAATGTGAAAGAAGCCCTTTATATGTGGCCTGTGTGCATCAACTGTGTGACATGAATCACTCTATTTAATGTGTGAGTGTGTGGAGAACAGATTCAGCCGTTCCAGTTTCGATATCGTCCTCCTCTCCTCCTCCGTCTCCTCCTCCGTCTCCTCGTTAAATCTTTTTTTATGCTGGAATTCCACTCGTATGCTAATCAGCTCTCTGACTATCGCCTCGCACCCCGAGTTAACGGAGTCCTGAGGATGTTGAAGTTATTGGATAGATGTGCTGCTCCTGGGATGATTCTTCTCATTTCCTTCCCCTTCCTCCTCCTCCTCCTCCTCCTCCTCCTCCTCTCCTCAATGAGACGTTTATGTGAGTGTCTGGGCGAGCGGCTAATCAGCCGCCTGACGTTCGCCTCGCGAGCCGCGTTAGCGCTTGTGGAAATTGAGTACGAAGACGCTCCTTAATTGAGCTGATTAGAGGACGAGAGTGAAAACAGATGGAGGGAATATGCGTGTGGGAGGGCGGAGGGGCTGCACGGCATTGTGGGTCCGCATTAGTCCTGTCAGAAACAATTTGGACGTGATGAACGGAGGGTGGATCCCTGACGGCGCCGCGCTGATGGTGTCATTTAAACATCTGACACATTTCCCCGGTTTGGGGACGAAAAAGGTAATTTTTGTTAAAATCAAAGAGTCTTAATTTCTTACATAAACACCAGGAGGTGAGATTCTCTCCTTCACTGTGATCTTCTCCATTCTGCCTTGTTTCAAGAGTTTAAATAAGACGGCAACAGAACACGTGACGCAGAAATGTCACTTTCTCTAAAGGAAAACCAGGAGGAGGAGGAAGTGATGCATGCTTTGGATTCTTGCGGGACAATCCGCCGCGTCTTTCATCTTGCGTGAAGTCACCGACGGCGGTTTTCTAAAATAAATCCCGCAACAAGAGAAAGTTGCATAACTGTGTAACACTTTATGTTGTTTTTACACCCGCTCTCTCCTGAGGCAGGGTCTGTGTGTGTTTAGGGCGAGACGCTCAGCCCCAAACCGCTCGGTCAGGTGTGTGTGTGTGTGTGTGTGAGAGAGTAATTGAGAAGGTGCTAAACTGTGAAGCACTTTGGATAAAAAGCCTCCCTATAGATTCGGCCCATTCACCAAATTACAGCTTGTTAAGAGATCCACATTTCTGCAGGTTCGTCCTCGTCAGCGGCTTCATAAAGGTGATCTGGCTGCTAATGTGGAGAGGATGGGTGTGTGTGTGTGTGTGTGTGTGTGTGTGTGTGTGTGTGTGTGTGTGTGGGCATGTGTTACACTCTTCACAAAGACGTTCCCTGGTGAGCACTTGTACACAAATAGGCAGGCAGGCCCTTGTGAGCATGCACACAGAAAAATAACGCCTCTTTCTTCTTCTTCTCCGTTCTTGTTGACGAACCTTCCGCGTAAAGAAAAGACGCCTTAAATGAGCGCGGATGCACTTAAACGAGGTTACTGCATAGTACCCATAATGCACCTGTGCTGATTCCCCCTGTATGGACACAAGGTTTACTTTCTTTGTTACGCACAAATTGCACGTGTGTGTGTGTGTGTGTGTGTGTGTGATGCATGTTGAAGGGCTGAGTGGAGACACTTGGAGGCCCCGCCGTCACCTCCTCCTCGGCGCATGACTGGGCGCTTCTGAGCTCCATTAGACTCATTCACACACACGCACACACACACACCACACACACACACACACACACGCACACACACACACACACACACACACACAGGAGGCGGTGGGTGGCAGAAATCCATCGCTCGGCTTCGTGCTGCTAATGTGCACAAAGGTTTGAGCTGCCATGTTCGCTGCATTGTCTCACGGCGGCGGCGAGCTGAGGCGTGTTTGGCAACTCTCTCGCTAGAATATTCTTATACATCTGAATCGTGGAGGGGGGTCGGTGGGAGAGGCAAACGGACAGCGTGGGACCGCGGGGCGGACGCGTGGATGGATAGGTGGAGGTGTGTTTGCGGCTCCCGCGGAGCGCGCCGGCAGCTCTCGGTGTTTCCTAAGTGATAAACAGGTCAACAGAAGCAGTCGGTGTTTTCAGCCTCAGCAGCCTCCTGCCGCTGCTCTGAAAGTGGAGAATCAAAGCTCACGCCGACCGTGCAGACGCCGGCCTGTGAGCTCCGCCCGTGCAGGTTTATCATCAGCCGAGCGCGCCCGCGCAAACGTTTACTGTGCATCCTGTGGAAAGATCCGATACAATAAAAGCTTAATGTCACATTTTCATGCGTTTACGTCCAAGCTGTTGTTTTTAGTGCACTTCCAATTTGAGCCCAAAAAACAAAACCACTGAAAAGTTTTGATGTAAACACGAGACATAAGCATCTTTCGTGTCCCT
Organism: Echiichthys vipera; assembly: GCF_963691815.1. Taxonomy (NCBI): domain Eukaryota; kingdom Metazoa; phylum Chordata; class Actinopteri; order Perciformes; family Trachinidae; genus Echiichthys; species Echiichthys vipera. The sequence continues at coordinate 2,311,488 of NC_139832.1, forward strand.
TTCACACGTGCACTGCAACTCTGAAGTTACCTAGACATCACCAAGAGGAGCTGTGCGTGTGAACGCAAATGTCTGGATCAGTCGGACCCAACATTAAAACAGACTTTAGCTCCCCGCTACAAAGTGTGCTGTCAGAATGTGCATGTACATTTGAGCAGTTTGTCACGGAAAAACCACTGCCATCAGCACACTGAACAGTCACAAATCACCACTCAGTCGCCGTTGTGAATTGCTGCATCTCTTGGCGTTAATGTACTGTCATTGTTTGGGACTCTCTGTTTTGTCTTCTTCAGCCTCTTATCCGGGGTTGGGTCTCAGGGGCAGCAGCTTTAGCAGGGGACCCCAAACTTCCCTTTCCCGGGCCACATTAACCAGCTCTAACTGGGGGATCCTGAGGCGTTCCCAGGCCAGTGTGGAGATCTAATCTCTCCACCTGGTCCTGGGTCTTCCCCGAGGCCTCCTCCCAGCTGGACGTGCCTGGAACACCTCCCTAGGGAGGCGCCTGTCTGTTTTGTATGTATTTATTTATTTAGTGTAAATTGAACCTGCCCTGTCAAAGATGGATTTCTGTCACTTGTGACGGACAATAACGTTTTTCTTATCTCTTATCTATCTTAACATTTTGAATGCAGGACTTAATAACAGAATATTGCCACGGTGTGGTTGACCTAAGTATAAACTGTGTACTTCTTCCACTGCTGGCTTTAAGCAAAAGCTCACCAGGCCGCAGCACATTGGGATTCGATCACAGCTGGGGGCCGTTAGCTGCGATATAAAGCTATCGGACGAACTGAGAAGATGAGAAGGAAAAAGACCCTGGAGATCAAAACCAGCCTGAAACACAAAACACAAGAAATCCCAGAACAAAGACGTGTTTAAAAATGCAGCTGTGGCCGTATCCGACAGCAGCATCAGGCGGACATGTTTGTGTTTCTGCAGAGTTTATCTGAGCGAGCAGAAACGTTCCTTCCCGGCGCGGTTTTGTGCGACGAGGCCGTGAACGCAGCTCACAGGTCAACCCGCCCGCAGAATCAACTCTGTGGCTCATGATTAGACTTTTTATGTCCTGACGCTCGGAGTCTCTAAAGGAGAGCGAGCGGCCGGCTGACGGGAGGCAGAGTCGCAGCCGTGACTGCTGCCGCTCTCATTAACCTCGCTCCCGTCACGAAAAGCACCGCTGTGAATGTTTCATTTAGAGCGGGTCACGGCTGATGTGTCGCTACAAACGCTCAGAAAGCATCTTTTAATCTCGCCGTCACATCATGTTTCAAGTCAAGAAGGAATTAAATGGTTTCTTTTGCTCGTTCCTTGTTTTGTATTTTCCGTCTAAAGGCACATCTCAGTTATTAACTTGGTGAGAACAATAGTAGGGGTTGCCAGATACTGTGACAAATATCCCCCACTTGCTCACTCATCTCCTTCTCTGTAAAATCGGGAGATTAGCGGGAGAAATGACTGACCGCGGGAGATAAGGTAATGATGCTGGAAGAATCGTGAGTCGCTAACGTGAATGGGGAGAGTCGGCAAGTATGCAGAGGCACGAGGGAATATCTGGACATTTGAGGTGCTTTTGACCTCCAAATAAAGTTCTTTGTGTCTGATGTCTCTCTGATCGTCTGACTTCCTTTTGCACATCTCAGTTATTAACTCGGTGAGCACAAAAGTACTAATTCCGATAGAAACGACGGCTAAAACTACAAAAATGAGACGATTACAAAAGCTCTAAAATGGAAACAAACAAGGATCCGCACTCACTTCAAACACCTTCTCGATGTACAGCTCGTCGTTGACGCGGTCTCGGAGGATGTCCTGGTTCTGCCGTACGAAGGTGATGTAGGTGTCGGCCAGATCCATCCCGGGCTTCTGCAGGAGAGAGGACACAGACACACACACACACACACACACACACACACACACACACACACACACGCGGCCTGAGAGAGGGCTTCAAGAGGGCGGAGGCCGAATGTAAACGACGATGTCAGACATTCACAATAAAGCAGTCCGTGGAGCCTGGTGTTGAGAATGTGGTGAACATCTCACTTCACACACACTGATCAGAAGCTAATGACACACACCGATCAGCTGCAGTGGTTGCACATGATGACCTGAGCACGCACACACACACACACAGAAAAGTAAAGCTTGAAATCTAGCAGCAGTGTTTTATTTCGGTGACACGGACCCGTCTGGCCTTAGAGAACTGTCCCGTTCCAACACCGATGTAACCGTGCTGTCCCTTTATCCGCTGACCCTTTATCGAAGGTCTCTGCACGACAAAAACTCCCTCAACCGAACCAGAAAACGCACAAGTAGACGTACAGGTGAGTCTCCACTGTAGCACAAAGCAAAACTTGCACGTACCGTTCATCAGGCCGGCAAAATAACTGGCTCTCCCCAAACCCCCCTACCACAACTGTACACCCGGTCAGTACCATCACACAGGACCCCACCGACCCCCTCCACCAAGCCTTTGACTTACTGCCATCAGGTCCACGCTACAAGGTCCTGTTGGATCCCCACTGCCATCACCACACTGAACATTCACAAATGGGCGACGCATCTCACTCCACAGTCAGCCCTCTGCACTGCTGGCATTAATGTACTGTCATTGTTTGGGACTGTCTGTTTTGTCTTCTCATCTTCAGCCTCTTATCCGGGGTCGGGTCTCGGGGGCAGCAGCTCCAGCAGGGGACCCCAAACTTCCCTTTCCCGGGCCACATTAACCAGCTCTAACTGGGGGATCCTGAGGCGTTCCCAGGCCAGTGTGGAGATCTAATCTCTCCACCTGGTCCTGGGTCTTCCCCGAGGCCTCCTCCCAGCTGGACGTGCCTGGAACACCTCCCTAGGGAGGCGACTGTCTGTTTTGTATGTATTTGTTTATTTTGCTCAACCGAACCAGAAAAGGCAGAAGTAGACTTACAGGTGAGGCTCCACTGAACCTGTCAGCGCTTTACTCCACAAACTCCATTTCTCTGGACCTTTCCCGACCTTTACACAGCGGGTTCCAGCTCCAGCGATCTGGCCGTCGTTACGTGGCTCCAGAACCGTCGAACCAAGAGCTACAGACGTGGTAAATGGACTTGTACTTATAAAGCGCCTCTCTAGTCTTCTGACTACTCAAGGCGCTTTCACAGTGTTTGTCACATTTACCCGTCCACACAGACATTCACTCTGATGGCAGTGGACATCTACAGACCATCTAATGTAACCATTCACACCACATTCACACAACCATGCACAGCACAAGGAGCAATTTGGGTCATTCAGTGTCTTGCCCAAGGGCACTCTGACATGTGGACCGGGGGAGTTGGGGATCGAACCACAGATCTCTCGAATGGACGACCCACGCTGCTACTGAGCCACAGTCGCCCCGACATGGACGTGGTTCTGTACCCGCAGTGATCGTGATCGTTTTGGATATTTTATGAATCCATCAGGTCTGTTTTAAACAAATGTCGCACTGTGGTTTGTTGTGCTTTGTTGTCGTTTGTGTCCTTGGATTGCTGAACCCTGTCTGCACAACACATTTACCCTCGGGAGCTAATAAAGAAACCTAATTACAAATGACGATAACAGCCACTTTGTTCCCACGGTTTACTCCAAATTATCTTGAGTTCATTAGTCGTTCCCTTAAATCGTCTCTCAGGTCTTTGCTGATGGTGGTGGTGCCTGCTGCCCTGGTCCTGTGTACAGGTCTCTGCTGATGGTGGTGGTGCCTGCTGCCGTGGTCCTGTGTTAGGGTCTCTGCTGATGGTGGTGGTGCCTGCTGCCGTGGTCCTGCATGACGCTTCCTGCTGCTATTATCACTGTTACTCATATAAACTATCATTAGTCTGATAAACTATAACATTTGTAGCCATAAAAACACCATCAGTGGTGTGTCTCTCTGTATCGTAGCTGCTGTTGCCGCTGCTCATCATTGATCAGGTTTGCCACCATAATTAATATGATTTTCATATTCTGTCACCTTAGCTGTGCTTGTTTCTACTGTTCTGCTGTATTAAATGGTAAATGGACTTATATAGCGCCTTTCTAGTCTTCTGACTACTCAAGGCCCTCTCACACTACTTGCAACATTCACCCGTTCACACAGACATTCACACTGATGCCAGTGGACATCTACAGACCATCTAATCTAATCATTCACACCACATTCACACACCCATGCGCAGCACGGGGAGCAATTCGGGGTTCAGTGTCTTGCTCAAGGACACTTCGACATGCGGACCGGGGGAGGTGGGGATCGAAACTCCGATCTCTCGAATGGAGGACGACCCACTCTAGTACTGAGCCACAGTTGCCCCACACTCATAATATATAAGTCATATTTACACTGCTATAGATATTATTATAGTAACTGTTACTTTTGTGGTTGCTTTTATCTCTGGGACTTTCTGTCTTTGTCTCTCTCTGTCCATCTGTCCGTCTTCTCTCTCTCTCTCTCTCCTTCTCTTCCTCTCTCCGGTGCAGACAGATGTCCGTCCTCCACAGAGCTGGGTCTGTCTGACGTTCCTGTCTGTTATAGTGAAGGTTTTCGACGCCACTGTGTGCACAAGACTGCTGCTGCTGTCTCTGTAAATGATAAAGGAGTCATAGAGTGTGGTCTCTACCGACTCTGTATGTATGTAAGTATCCTGAGATAACTTTTGTTATAAATTGGAATTGTATATAAAATAAAATTCCTTCAGGTGTGGTGGTTAGCACTGTCACATCACAGCGAGAGGGTTCCTGGTTCGAATCCCGGCTGGGGCCCTTCTGTGTGGAGTTTGCATGTCCTCCCCGTGTCTGCGTGGGTTTTCTCCGGGTTCTCCGGTTTCCTCCCACAGTCCAAAGACGTGCAGGTGTTCGGTTCATTGATGACTCTAAATCACCCGTAGGTGTGAATGGTTGTCTGTCTATGTTCGTCTCTATGTGTCCTGTGATAGACTGGCGTCCTGTCCAGGGTGGACCCCGCCTCACGCCCGATGTCAGCTGGGATCGGCTCCAGCCCCCCTGCGACCCCGACCCCGGGATAAGCGGCTGAAGATGAATGAATGAATGATAAAATTCCTTCATCAATCCTCTTAAACGAGCAGCACAGTCACCTGTTGTGTGTTATGTTGCTGGACTGAGATTTGTGGATACACTCCTGGTTGTAGAGACGCTTTTGTTCGACACAACGTTCAAAACCAGTTTGATTCGTTCCTTTAAAAACCGCAGCTACTGGTGGACAAACATCAGAAGCGTCCAATTCAACTGGACCAGTTTAAAAAGCACAGAATCAATAATGTGAGGCAGTGATTTACTATTAAAAGCATTTCCCCACCACACTTCTTGTCTTCTGTGTTTTAGTTTAAGGTAAAACTGATCGACACTCAAACAACTCAGGGAGCAAATGTTCAGCATCACCCGCTGCTAAAACCCTGTCCATGTTGTGGAGTAACACGCGCTCCTGGAGCTGCTGCACCGGAGGAAACCTTAAGTGCTGTGGCAGCGGCGGTGTGTCGGGCTGGGAGAGGCCAGAGGCAGGGCAAGTGGGTAAAGCCCTGTTCATTCACACTCCCTGTTGTCATGGGAGATTACAACTGTAATGCTTATCGTAATTGCTTTGACATCTTTCACACCCGTTTTCTCTGAGCCAGGCGAGCGTCGGAGGGCCCCGGGGGGGTTTGTTGTTCTGCTCCGGCGCCGCTAAGCGTGGCACGTCAGATCCCCCATGGAAACGCGAGGAAATGGAGCCTCAAGGAACACGGGGAAGCTTTTGACTTCACTTAAGAGGCAAGAGGCAGGTTAGACACAGGCTGTGAGTTTGGGAGAGCAACCTTTTGCTTCTCAGAGACGACAGGAAGGAGACAGGAACTGTCACATGCTAATGTTGGAACTGGATCTCCACTAGTGATAGACCGGTGCATCAGTGATCTGTGTTTTTTAGGTGTATCAGTATTGGCAGATGCGGGCTGCTGGGCTCACTGCTTATTTCCAGCCAATATTTACAGACAGGCATCCTGACCAAAGTGATCTCAGGACACTTTACAGAGTAGGTAAAGACCACACTCTATGACTTATTTATGATTTACAGAGACCCAACAATTCCCCCGTAGAGTACGGTGGCGTTGAAAACCTTCACTATAACAGACAGGAACGTCAGACAGACCCAGCTCTGTGGAGGACGCACATCTGTGTCCATGTTGTTCTTCGATGCAACAACTTGCACCAAAGGCCCAAAACAACTTTCCATTAATCAGAGTTATTAATATTATTGTGGTGTTGTTAAAGTGTCAGACTCTCTCAGAAGGCTGTCGCTGCCTTCTTTGGTAGATGCCGGACAGTAACATGGTTTAAATGATAATCTAAATTTGAAACACTAAGCAATACTAAGCGTTGTGGATTTCACTGCAGTTTAGCATTGAACCGGGAAACTCTCCGATGGTTGAAAGTCAAATGTTTCCTGCTAAAAACGGTCCCAGCAGCTGTTTGAGAAGCCTCGAACAGCAAGTGACAGACGGAGATCAGTCAGAGGCGCTCAGCTGTAATTCAGACGGACCGCTCGCCAAGAAAACCTGCAGATACCAGGGGTTAAAGTGGGGTCACATGGCTGCCAGGGGATCTGGAGAGTGAGTGTGTGTGTGTGTGTGAGTGTGTGTTATGTCCAATGAGAGAGAGGAGGGGTCACGCCCGGTGACTGACAGCCCTGTCAGACTCCCCATAATCCTCTGGAGTGAGAGTCTGGCAGATCGAGGATGATGGTGGAGTTGACGCTCAGAAATCTTGACGAGCTTGAACCTTGTGCGTCTCAGCGGGCATGTTACCGTCCTTGTCCTGTCGTCTCCAGGTCACGTCCACGCTGATGCAGACCCGTTACAATACTGTGCAGTGTTTTCTGTCCAACAACGAGCATTTCTCCATCATTTTAGACAATTTTCCAACGACCTGAAGGAGAAGAAAGGACGTCTGCGGTGGGACAGCGGCAGCATCTGAGAGACTGATGCTGCACGATCTTGAGACCTCTCCGTGACCCGTCCGACCTCCTTCCAGTTCATGAGTTCCTCTTGATACCTGGTTCAGGAGTCGCCCGGACCAAATGAGCCTGAAGAGCATCCTTCGCCGCTGGAGTCCACCAGTGGATGTCTTTGGTTGCCGCACACCGCAATTGGCCACAACTCCAAGGGAGCCTTTGAAATCGAGGCTTTAAACGCGTTTGTCGTACAGGAAGTCGAAGGATCCTGTTCATTGTCTAAGGAGAGCTGGAGATCAGGGCGACCTGTGGACCGACCGCTCACCGTATCTGAATTTGCATAAACACGACGGGACCGCAACGTTATGCAAATGAGGTCCATTCACCCGCAACAAAGTAGGCTCAAGAAACTCGGATCAAACAGTCAAAGCTGGCAGCAAAAGCATTACATTAGTGACCCGGCCGCCATGTTGGATACAGTCCAGACTTAACCAATCACAGTCCGCAGTGGGTTCCCACACGTCGTCTGTCAGTTTGATCGGTGATCTGTTCAGGCACCAGGTAAACTGATGAACTGGACTGAACATGGTGCTTCTTATGGAGAGTCCAGGACAAGCACCCCCTGCAGAGGAGGCAGGCGGTTTTACCCAATCGCCTCCCCCCAGATTACAGTGCTTTAGGGTCCTTGTCCCCCCCTCCAGGCCCGTTTGTACTCACACTACCTGGGCCTCGGAGAATGCTTCTTGCTGCCTATACGTCATCACGCCGTAACACGTCACACGCATTGATGACGTCATGGCGATGCGTGGCTTTGTTTCCAGATCTTTCCGTAGACCTCGGAGTTTTTGTGCGTCTTGTCGACTGTTTTTGAATCTTTTCATCGACCAAATCTGCAGTAAACACTCCACCTCCGCATCACACCAACGTGAACCTTTCACCGCCATTGTTTTAAGTGTCCGCGCATGGTCCCTCCTTCTTTTTTCTACGTCCCAACAGGCGCACAGGAAATGACCTCAGAGCCGCCGTAGGTCTCGTGCTTGTACACGTGCGCACGCTCGTGCTCGTACATGTGCAAACGTGCTTTACTAAAGCCCACCTCTCTCAGACGGGCCGTGGGCGGCAAGCGTGCCGCACCTAGGCTCGGTACGGTTGCACTCACACTGGTCAAACGCACTAGGTTTTGGCCCGGTGCAGAAGAACAGTGTGAGTGCGCCCTTAAAAAGCTCTGCACGAGTGTGAACAGGGAGGGAAACTACGACACTATTCTGGATTTTACTCGTGTGTGTGTCACTGGCTACATATTACTGCCCTGGTTGTCACTTGAGACATCAATCCCCCCCCCCTCCTTCCACCCCCTCGAGGCTTAGTCTCAATCATTTACCTCTCCTTTCTCTCATCCTGACGAGGTGACAAAGCAACATGACAGATCCGAGACGCCGGCACAGTTCCAGCCACCGAGATTAAGACTTTTTAACACGAGAGGAAGAGAAAGAAAGACAGAAAGCAAAAACACATGCGAGCGGCCCGGCGCTCTTGTCACGCTCTGCCTGTTTTGTCTCCTCACTTGTAGCCAAACACCAGTAATCCCCCTCCGCGACGGGATAATGGCTGTCTGGTTGCTCGTCAACATTTGACAACAACAACATAAATTGAGAGTGTAAAATGAAGCGGTGTTCACGTTCGGACGCAGACAGGGAGGGGTGGGGCGCTGAGGTGGGGGAGGAGGGGGGAGGAGGAGAGGCCGGTGGATAATGAGCGGTTAGCGAGGGAGGAAGGCGGTGAAGTGCCGGGTAATTACACACCGCTAACCGGCCTCGTTTCCTGCCCTGGATTCATTTCGCTTCTACCAGGTGCACGTTGTGTGTGTGTGTGTGCGTACAAATGTTTGTTTGCACACGGCGAAAAGTCCCTAAATAACTCTCCGTCCGTCCACATTCAACTGTCGACGCACCGATAAACTATGCCTTCTACTTTCAATCGTTTCAACGTCATTTTGGTCTCTCTGTGCTGATTGTGCACTTATGTTGTTGGTTTGTATGTCTTCGTAATTGTTTTGCATCTCTGTGATTGGTTTGCATCTATTTTAAGTCATTTTGCATCTTTTTGTGCTGGTTTTGCATCTATTTTTAGTCATTTTGCATCTTTTTGTGCTGGTTTTGCATCTATTTTTAGTCATTTTGCATCTTTTTGTGATGTTTTGCATCTATTTTTAGACATTTTGCATCTTTTTGTGGTGGTTTTGCATCTATTTTAAGTCATTTTGCATCTTTTTGTGGTGGTTTTGCATCTATTTTTAGTCATTTTGCATCTTTTTGTGATGTTTTGCATCTATTTTTAGACATTTTGCATCTTTTTGTGGTGGTTTTGCATCTATTTTTAGTCATTTTGCATCTTTTTGTGCTGGTTTTGCATCTATTTTTTGTCATTTTGCATCTTTTTGTGGAGGTTTTGCATCTGTTTTTAGTCATTTTGCATCTTTCTGTGGTGGTTTTGCATCTATTTTTAATCATTTTGCATCTTTTTGTGGTGGTTTTGCATCTATTTTTAGTCATTTTGCATCTTTTTGTGGTGGTTTTGCATCTATTTTTAGACATTTTGCATCTTTTTGTGGTGGTTTTGCATCTATTTTTAGTCATTTTGCATCTTTTTGTGGTGGTTTTGCATCTATTTTTAGTCATTTTGCATCTTTTGTGGTGGTTTTGCATCTATTTCTAGTCATTTTACATCTTTTTGTGGTGGTTTTGCATCTATTTCTAGTCATTTTACATCTTTTTGTGGTGGTTTTGCATCTATTTTTAGTCATTTTGCATCTCTAAGTAGTTGTTCTGCATCCCTATAGTAAATGTCTCTTTGTTAATCATTTTCAGGGCCTTTGAGCTCATGGGCCCCTGAGCCCGGTACACCTGTTCAGTAATCCCTTAATGTGAGAATGCATCATATGCAAAACGTCTCACATTAAACAGCGACTAAAGTGACATTATCATATTGTAATAGTTGTAAATATTGTAATTTAACTGGACTAATGCAGCTCCTCTCCTCTCCTGTTTTCAGCCCCTGATGGGAGACTTTGGCCTATCACAGGTCACATCAGAGAGAGAGAGAGGGAGAGAGAGAGAGAGAGAGAGAGAGGACGGAGGGAGAGAGAGAGGGAGAGAGAGACAGAGACAGAGAGAGAGAGAGAGAGGAAGGAGAGAGAGAGAGGACGAGGGAGAGAGAGAGAGAGAGAGAGAGAGAGAGAGAGGACGGAGGGAGAGAGAGAGAGAGAGAGAGAGAGAGAGAGGACGGAGGGGGAGAGAGAGAGAGAGAGAGAGAGAGAGAGAGAGAGAGAGGACGGAGGGAGAGAGAGAGAGGAAGGAGAGAGAGAGAGGAAGGAGAGAGAGAGAGAGGACGGAGGGAGAGAGAGAGAGAGGACGGAGGGAGAGAGAGAGGACGGAGGGAGAGAGAGAGAGGAAGGAGAGAGAGAGGACGGAGGGAGAGAGAAAAAGAGAGAGGAAGGAGAGAGAGAGGATGGAGGGAGAGAGAGGAAGGAGAGAGAGAGAGAGAGAGAGGAAGGACAGAGAGAGAGGACGGAGGGAGAGAGAGAGACAGGAAGGAGAGAGAGAGGACGGAGGGAGGAGAGAGAGAGAGAGAGAGAGAGAGAGAGAGAGAGAGAGCATCCTGCAGCTTTAAGTGTTGGAATGCAGCCGTTCCTACAGTTTGACACCATGAACTTCTCCTGGTGTCGACGGCAGAAGCAGATGAATTATCCGTCTTTACTCTTTGGGATCTGCAGGTGAACTGTTTCAGCTCTACCCACAATCCCATTTTCTTGCCTTTCGCGTACAAAAGTCCCCACGCCGACGCCTCTGACCCCCAGAACGCCCCTGAAAGGAGTTAATGTGTGTTAAATATGCGGCTGTGCGTCGGACTGTGATGAGTCAGAGATGGTGAAGCGCCAGAGATGATGATCACTCTCCCGATGTTTGTGTTCCCGCTCTGCCAGCGCCGCATATGCTCCGTACGAGCACGGGCGGCTGTCACTCACTGGTGTCTTGGCTGTGCAGGCGTGAACGCGTCCTGCTGAACACGTGTGAGAAACACACACACACACACACACACACACACAAGGACTCTACAGCATCAGTAGTACATGGGCACACTGACACTGTACTGTCATTTAGGGCCCGTCCGCACAGAGACGCGTTTTCCTGTAACCGCACAACTTTAGTATCGTTTTGGTCGACCTTCCACGCCAAACCGGCGTTAGCGGAGCCTGGAAACGGGATCTTTAGAAACCGGGTCCCAGAGTGTGAAGATCTGACTCCAGAACTCTCCGGTGTTTGGATTCTCCACAGCGTCTCCCCGTCTCTTCTTCTGCGTTGTTGGTGTGTTTCTGTGGCAGTTACAGCGCCACCTCCAGGCCTGGCATGGGTACTACAGCGTTTGGAGTCGCTGCACCTGGTTTCCTGTGGACGCAGAGGTTTCTGAGTCGAGGCCGAGTGGACGGAAAACTTTTTAAGAACGACAGAGGGACAAAAAAAGGTTGTTTTTGATCGTTTGGACGAACCCTAAGTTAAAGTAAAGTTCCTCTGGGAGGACGTCAAACACTGGGACGTAACTACAGTGTGCAGCAGGTGAGAGCGGCTAAATAACATTAGGATCATTATTATGCTCTGGTTTGCACTGTCGCCTCACAGTGAGAGGGTTCCTGGTTTGAATCCCGGCTGGTGCCCTTCTGTGTGGAGTTTGCATGTTGTCCCCGTGTGTGCGTGGGTTTTCTCCGGGTTCTCCGGTTTCCTCCCACAGTCCAAAGACGTGCAGGTGTTCGGTTCATTGATGACTCTAAATCACCCGTAGGTGTGAATGGTTGTCTGTCTCTGTTCGTCTCTATGTGTCCTGTGATAGACTGGCGTCCTGTCCAGGGTGGACCCCGCCTCACGCCCGATGTCAGCTGGGATCGGCTCCAGCCCCCCCGCGACCCCGACAGGGACAAGAGGCTAAAGATGAATGAATGAATGTAAAATCACACGTGGCGTCTTTGTAAAAAAAACGAATAACACAGACATGTCAGCGACGCTGCTGAGAGCCGTCGGTCTGCTGCTGGAGCTCGCCACTGCCCGTTACGCTGCGTTCACTGCCCGTTACGCTGCGTTCACTGCCCGTTACGCTGCGTTCACTGCCCGTCACGCTGCGTTCACTGCCCGTTACGCTTCGTTCACTGCCCGTTACGCTGCGTTCACTGCCCGTTACGCTGCGTTCACTGCCCGTTACGCTGCGTTCACTGCCCGTTACGCTGCGTTCACTGCCCGTTACGCTGCGTTGACTGCCAGTTATGCTGCGTTGACTGCCCGTTATGCTGCGTTCACTGCCCGTTATGCTGCGTTTACTGCCCGTTATGCTGCGTTCACTGCACATTATGCTGCGTTTACTGCCCGTTATGCTGCGTTCACTGCCCGTTATGCTTCGTTCACTGCCCGTTATGCTGCGTTCACTGCCCGTTATGCTTCGTTCACTGCCCGTTATGCTTCGTTCACTGCCCGTTATGCTGTGTTCACTGCCCGTTATGCTGCGTTGACTTGTTATCGGAAACTGGGAACTTCCAACTTCGGAGTTAGGCATGTAGAAAGGGCAGAAGTGGAATAGGAACATGTGTGTGTGTGTGTGTGTGTGTGTGTGTGTGTGTGTGTGTGTGTGTGTGTGTGTGTGTGTTTGTGTGTGTGTGTGTGCGTAAGGATTTTACACGTTGCTAATAAATGGTAAGGAGCTGCAGTCGTCCGCTGAATGTAAAACATAATAAAAAAGTATAAATAAAGAGAAAGAAAAGTCTCCGAGGGCCAAAATCTCCTATTTTTGTCCAGCGGGGCGGCTCAAACCCCCCCCCCCCCCCTCCTTCTTCTTGTCATCCCACCTGGACGAGCGGCTTACCTGCGTCAGGTTCCCTTCACACAAAAGACCAAAAAGGCCCAAAAGGCCGAGGTAGCAGTTACATTATAATTTCAGGGGAGGGGGAAGTCTGGACGGGGAACCAGAGAGCATGATGGGATAGATGGGAGGAACCGCGGCGGGCCAGAGGATTAAGGAGATCGGGTTTAACTCAGCTGTTCAGTGACGGTCGGCTGTTCTCACGTCAGCGTTTGATCGAATGCAGAAACATTTAATAACACACTATTTTTAGTCATTTTGCATCTTTTTGTGGTGGTTTTGCATCTATTTTTAGTCATTTTGCATCTTTTTGTGGGGGTTTTGCATCTATTTTTACTCATTTTGCATCTTTTTGTGGTGGTTTTGCATCTATTTTTAGTCATTTTGCATCTTTTTGTGGATGTTTTGCATCTATTTTTACTCATTTTGCATCTTTTTGTGGTGGTTTTGCATCTATTTTTAGTCATTTTGCATCTTTTTGTCCTGGTTTTGCATCTATTTTTAATCATTTAGCATCTTTTTGTGGTGGTTTTGCATCTATTTTTAGTCATTTTGCATCTTTTTGTCCTGGTTTTGCATCTATTTTTAGTCATTTTGCATCTTTTTGTGGTGGTTTTGCATCTATTTTTAGTCATTTTGCATCTTTTTGTGGTGGTTTTGCATCTATTTTTAGTCATTTTGCATCTTTTTGTGGTGGTTTTGCATCTATTTTTAGTCATTTTGCATCTTTTTGTGCTGGTTTTGCATCTATTTTTAGTCATTTTGCATCTTTTTGTGCTGGTTTTTGTTAAAGGAAGACTTCACCGGTGGAAACATCAATCTGTATTGAAAGTGCGTCATAAATGGAGTCGAAATGTAACAGATTTCTAATTTGGTGCCTTCTTGACTGAGAAAAGAGAGTGACTTTACGGCGCTTGTGGATTGAAAACAAAAACTCCCATAATGCACCTCGTCCTCTGCCTTGGCTCTAGCAGCCGCAGAAGACGCCTCCCGTTCCCCCGACGGCTTCAGCTGCTCGAACATCTGATTCAAGCATCAGATCTTCTGAATCCCCTTCTTCCACATCAGACTGAGCATCCTCCGCCATTGTCCTTACTTCTCCAGCTTTCTCCGCAGCGCCTGTTAGCTTAGCTTAGCTTAGCTTCCAAGTAAGATGGCGTCCCACCCACTGATCTGTGATAGGTCTGTAGCATCAGTGGGTCCCACCCCCTACAGGCGGCTTTGAAAAATGATGAACTTGTGTTTGTAGTTTCAGCAGAGCCCGTCTCTCTTAGGCTGCGATCACACTGCAGGTCTTAACGTACAATTCCAATTAATTGCTCAAATACCATTTGTTGTTTGTCCGTTCACGTTACATCTTTATTACGGATTACTGTGTGAACAGCTCACGCTCCTGAAGTGACCCGCGTGCACAGTTGGGTGAAGGATTCCTTTAATGTGACTTAAAACACAAATAACGGGGCAGAACTGTGTCTCCGAAGACTCCCGCGTGAGTTTTGTCCTTTCAAAATAAAATAAACAGAACATTTTGAAGGTCTACTGGGAAATGTGTCACAACGTTTTCCTGGTTTCACGTCCAACAGGAACTTCTCTTAACAATAAAGAACAATTCCTTTTCATTTATCGCTGTTTCGTCGTCTTTGGATCGAAGCCCGAGACCTTTGGAAACATCGTTTTAATCCCAGTGGACGCTTTTAAAAAAATTCATATTCACGAGACGGAAAATGCAAAAAAAACACCAGACACAAAAAACAAATCACAGAGGACTCGTGCTTTGTTCGACGTGAGCCGCTAATCGCTCTAAGAGCCGACGGGTCACCGCCATCTTTGTGCGATCTAACTCTGGCGCTTCAGACCCTCTCTCCTTCACACCCCGAGCGCCGCCAAGAACGTTCACGCCTCATCACCTCTACACTCTAACTCCTGCGTCGTGCACGCCGCCTCCTCCTCCTCCTCCTCCTCCTCCTCCTCCTCTTCCTCCTCTCAGCCTCTGATCTCTGCCACGTCGCTGTCGTTCGTTAATCGACAGCCTGAACGCCGCCGCCCACAAAGCGACACTTCAGCGAAAAAACAACATCTCAGAGGAAAAGAGCGCAATTAATTAGGCTTGTTGTGTGATCTCTGAGCTCTGGAGCTGCACATGGAATAAAAGTAATAATAAAAAAACCCTCTTTTGTCTTTCACACATGTTTAACTTACACTTACACTTACACACACAACAAACACACAAAGTACACAACGGGCTGAATGCAAAGAGCGGGCGCTTTGCATCTCCAGGCTGCTTTATCTGCGCCTGACACGCGGACGCTCTGAGCGCGGATGGACAAACACAAATACGGAGAGAGAGACCGTGACGGACGGGGGTGAAGAATGCAAACAGCGAGGCACGTCGACACACTCACTGGGACTTCCACATATTTTGCAGCTGCTTTCACCTTTCAGGAGGAGGAGGAGGAGGAGGAGGAGGAGGAGGAGGAGGAGGAGGAGGAGCAGGAGGAGAGGATGAAGAAGGAGAAGAAGAAGAGTGACAGTGAAGCTGAGCTGAGGAAGATCTGGTTTCTGGTAAATAACAGGTTTGTTCTGTGAGCGGGGGAGAGACAACAAGCTCGCTCGCTCGCCGCTCTCCGTGCTCCCAGGAACAAAAAGAACGAGCTACTCACCGTGAACGAGAGGATGGAGGAGAAGAAGGTGCCCTCGTCGTATCTGGAGAGCTTGGACAGGACGCCGTCTAAAACAGCGGCAAACTGCGGGCAGAGGGGACACGCCGGCGCCGGTCACTTCACCTTCATCTGCACAAATCTCTTTTGTCTCGTTTGGTTTGGTTTTCGTCAGGATATTATTTATTATTTTATATGATTTAGAGTTATTTATTCCATCATTCAGTCGTTTTTCAAAATAAAAGCACGAGACGTCCTCACACAACCCTCACTCACGGCACTGGTGCATGTTATTATTATTATTATTATTATTATTATTATTATTATTATTATTATTATTATTATTATTTTATGAACATTCATAATGAGAGATTATTATAAGTTATAAACCAATCAAAGCTGAGCTAAAATTAAAGATAAAATACTATAATCAATAAATAAATAAAGACGATTAAATTAGTGTTAAAATCAAGAAGTAAAAACAAAACATTATTATATAAATATTACGTTAATAAAAAATAAATAAATCCACCGTCTGGGAGTAAAGCAAGGCCAGCCATAATAAATATATATATATATATATATATAATAATTAAATAATATGCTAACACAATACGCAACAAGAAAGAACAAATAAACTGTAATAAAAACGCTTAATAAAAAATAAATCAGACCATTGGGTAATTATCTAAGAGTAATTCTGAGCCAACTATAACAAATCAAATTAAAAAAATATATAATAATAATAAGTAAATAATATCTTTTCTCCCTTCAAAAATAAAAAACTAGAATAAAGTAAATGTGAGTAACAAACGTATAAATAATGATCATAATAAATGAATAAATAAATAAAAAGGAGAAGGAAACAAAAAGAAACCGTAAATATCTCATTCTTATGTGTATGTAATAAGATATTTATTTACTTATTATTATATATTTTTTTCCCCCCTCAAAAATGAAAAAACTAGAATAAAGTAAATATAAGTAACAAATGTATAAATAATAATCATAATAAATAAATAAATATCACCATTGTGTAGTTTTAAGAGCAAAGCCAACCACAAAATTAAAATAAATAATATATAATAATAATAAATAATAAAGTAAATTAATGTTAAAACCGCTCAAAAAAACAAAAAACTAGAATAAAGTAAATATAAGTAACAAACGTAAAATCATAATAAATAAATATAAAAAAGGATCAAAGGAAACAAAAAGAAACCGTAAATAAAACGTTAATAAAATAAATAAAACCATGGTGTAATTATATATAATTATAATAAAGGAGCAAAGCCAACATCAAATAATCAAATAAATAATAAATAATAAAGAGTAAATTAATGTTAAAACGCCTCGAAAAAACAAAAAAACAAACAAAAATAAAGTAAATATGAGTATCAAAAAAAATTATTCAGAATTTATATCAATAGAAAAAATGGAGCCAAAGATTAAAAGGATGAATAAATAATAATTATAAATCTGTAAAGGTTGTGACAGGAGGAGGGTTTGACCCCGCGGCGCCCACAGAAGCGAGAAAACACACTTTACCTTGTTGACGAGGGACGAAACCATGTCTTTGAACGCCTCCTCGATCAGGACATCGATTTTGGAGTGGTACTGTTGCTGCAGGGTGTGTGTGTGTGTGTGTGTGTGTGTGTGTGTGTGTGTGGGTCATAGAGGGAGGAGGGGGGGGGACAAAAAGCAATATTTTATTATCTGCAGGAAACAAAACGGGACACAAAGGCTTAAAAACGACTCGCCTCGCCGACACACAGCAGCGTCGTGTGTGCTGTAAAAGACAGAAACCTACAACACTCCGTATGAACATCGAGTCTCCACGCACACGTGCACGCACACACGCGCATGCACCACACCTCAGGCACGACGAGGCGTGAAAAACCCCTTTAGCGTGCGTGTGCGGCGCCGCTGAGTTAAGCAGCTAATAGGAGCATTGTGCGGCTGAATGACATTCCCGTCCGCGCTGGAAAAAGCGAAGGAATCTGAAGGATACTTTTTTGTGCGTCTCCCTACAATTAGAGCAGCCTTGTATTCCTCTAAAGCACCGGTCCAGCTGCGAGGACCAAAGGCTCACACGAGATTCAATTAATCCGCCATTTCACGTCTCGTTTGCCCCCCCCCCCCTCTTTCTAAAACATATTCACGGCCCATTCATCACCTTTTCCCTTGAAGGGGACGAGAGGAGAAAAAAAGGCCGGGGTTGGGCGCTGAATGGCAGCCGCGGCGGGGGAGTTCATCTCTCGGGCGACAATGCCCCTTTCACCGGCCGTCTAAAGAGCGCCCAAATTAAAAAATTTCAATCAACAAAAGCGCGCCGATCGCTGACAAACCGCGGGTCCGGGGAGGTCACCGCCGCCAGCCTTCATTTTGTTTTTTTTACCCCCTCTCCGCGCAACTCCGCAAAAAATGGCAGTTTTTCTGTCTTTCTCTTCAGATTTCCCGGCAAATCTTGAGGGCTTGGGTGTCCCCCCCCCTCCCCCTTCTCTTCTTACCTCAATTAACATCGCTCCGACAAAAGGGCCGCGTTAAAAAAGAGTGAGAGAGGGAGGAGGAGAGGATAGTTTGGTCTTTGCCGTGTGTGCGGCGAAGGAAAAAGGAGTGAAAAGGACAATTAGGAGCTTTTAAAAACATTTATGTGCTCGTTGAGCCGCGGACGCCTGCTGCTGCTGCTGCTGCTGCTGCTGCTGCTGCTGCTGCTGCTGCTGCTGCTGCTGCTGCTGCTGCTGCTGCTTCAGATCTGCGAGATGTTTGAGATTCTCAACCGGGTCACATTGACCCCCCTCCCCCCCCGCCCGCCCCCCGCACGCCTCTATGCTAAGGGACCTCCGCAAACAGACAGGCCGATTAGCATTCCCATTAGTTTCAGCTCATCACCCCCATTTAACCGCGGAGTTCATTAATCCAGCAGAGGAATGCTCCTCGTCCGGATTAAACCGTCAAGTGCGGGTTCTCCGCGGGCCGTCTGAGCGCTTGCCAGTTGAACTCCCGGCGTCCGCGGTTCACGACAAACCTGGACCCACTTCCCCTAAAAAAACAGAGGTAAAAGCAAAGAGGGGGCAGCAGGAAGGCCGAAATGCTTTGCTGAGGATCGACGCACTATAGGCCTGACCACACCGAAGGTCTGGATCAAGTTCAGACCCTTCAGGCTGCCGGTCAGGGGTCAGGGGTCAGGAGACCTCACACCTCCCGCGAGTGGACATGACCCCGCATCAACTCAACCACATTCATGGGAAAACCCAAAGTGTGTGCCGTTGAGTTTGAACATCACGTTAAAGGCAAAGTCTCGCGTACGTCTTTGAATCCAGGCTGAGATTTAAGGCTGGGCCTCGTGCACGAACCGCTCGTACGGACGCGTTCGTCGTTAGGAGAACTTCCTGTGCATTCAACATCTTTAGGGTTTGGGGATTTTGGATTTTTCCTCATGAAAATGTGGAGTAAGGGCTCCCTCCCACTGTGCCTCCGTCCCGTGCCCCGTGCTTTAGGGTCCTTGTCCCCCCCTCCAGGCCTGTTTGTACTCACACTACCTGGGCCTCGGAGAATGCTTCTTGCTGCCTATACGTCATCACGCCGTAACACGTCACACGCATTGATGACGTCATGGCGATGCGTGGCTTTGTTTCCAGATCTTTCCGTAGACCTCGGAGTTTTTGTGCGTCTTGTCGACTGTTTTTGAATCTTTTCATCGACCAAATCTGCAGTAAACACTCCACCTCCGCATCACACCAACGTGAACCTTTCACCGCCATTGTTTGAAATGTCCGCGCATGGTCCCTCCTTCTTTTTTCTACGTCCCAACAGGCGCACAGGAAATGACCTCAGAACCGCCGTAGGCCTCGTGCTCGTACACGTGCCCACGCTCGTGCTCGTACACGTGCAAACGTGCTTTACTAAAGCCCACCTCTCCCAAACGGGCCGTGGACGGCAAGCGGGTCCCTCCTAGACGCGGTACGGTTGCACTCACACTGGTCAAAGGAACCAGACTTTAGCCGTAAAACGTGGTTGGGCACGGTACAGAGGCACAGTGGGAGTGCGCCCTCAGTCTGATTGATGATGGAGTAAGAGTTAAAACAAGGAAACATCTCTTTGGGTGGAGCTTGTGTGCAGAACTGTGACGGAGGCGATGGAGGGACTTACCCATTGTTTGTCAATCTGGGATTCAAACAATGACGTGCAGGACACACGGACACGGAGAACATGGAGGACACGAGACAACAGAGGGAAGAAAGGGCAAAAAATCAGTGACGTTAAACAACTTTAGGTGAAGAAATGTCCACAGAAGTAATCATGAAACAACTTTTCTCTCATTTCCATCAGCGCGTTGACCTCAAATCCAACATCTCTGTAAAAGTCGTGTTCTCCGCCGTCAGACACACTTTATCGACATTGAACGAGAAAGAGTCATTGTGAGAGTTTGCAATATACAACCGCACACACACGATGGGGTTTTTGTGAGGCTCTGCGGGTCTTAATGTGCCTCCCATTGTCGGGCGGAGGAATCAAACCTGAGCATGAAGGAGCAGAAAAGCAGGCTGAGTTGTAAAAAGCTTTTCTCTCCCTTTGAAAAACTCCCCGTTGAAGGATTCGGACAAAAAAAGCCGGCGCCTTCAATCAAACGCTGCGAACATTTAACCGCCAAGGTTATTCACATGAGTTATTGGGGCTGAATGAAGTTCAGTCACACACGAGCTGAATTAAAAACGCTCACTGCAACAATGTGCCAACGGAGGTTTGTTGTGTTTGGGAACGCACAAGGTCGCTTTGGGCCGACGCTCGCCGCTCTGTTTATGATGGTTTAATTCCACATGTTAACGTTTGACTCCGGCAATCAGTCGTTATCATCCGATCTTTGTGCGTTCTCCGCGCTCTAACCTTTGACTCCTGCAGTCATTATCACCTGATCTCCGTGCGTTCTCCGCGCTCTAACCTTTGACTTCCGGACGCTGTTGCGTGACCGTCTTTAATGAGCGCGAGAGGGGAAAAACAACCTGAACGGAGACACTGGAGAACAACGGTAGCGTACGAAGGAGGTCGTGGTCCGGTGGGAAAACAAACCGTACACACATGTAGAGAATAAACGCGCAGAAGTGGAAGTTTGACCCCCGGAACTTGCTGAACACACGCGGAGGTTAGCACGGAGAGCTGATTGGTGTGAAGCCGGTAGGGCTGAGCCACGGGGCGATTATAGCGGCGTGCATCGCAGAGTATTGTACTTTTTCTGAGGGATTTTTGGGGCAATTTGTATTTGATTTTGCTAATTTAACAGTTTAACGCTGCTCCTTTTTTTTGCAGCTGAAGATTAACGGGGAACGGCGAAGAGAGAGAGCGAGAGAGAGAGAGAGCGAGCGGGGGGACATGCAGGTCGGAGTCAAACCCGGGCTGCTGCTGCGTCGAGGACTTTTAGCCTCTGTACGTGGGGCGACCGCTCTACCTCTGAGCCCTGAGGCGCATGTTCACATTGATTGATTTAAACCAGAGTTGGTGATTGTTGTAACAGTGGGAAGTCTACCGAGGCGGTTTCGGTGAGTTTTATTCAAGGTTACAGCAATTAAAGTGTGTTTTGATGAGATAACGAGGACATTTAACGGTATTTCAGGCGATTGTTGTGTTTACGCGGAGACTTAAACTAGACTTAGACACTTAAACGGATATGGATTATGTTAAATGGGCCTTTTTTAGGTGTCTAAAATACCTTTACGCAGCACATTGCTTAGTTTATGTCTTGGAGGCGTGCCGACCATCATTAAGTGAAGGTAACGCACTGACTTTGGATAACTACCTCATGAAATCGCTCTTTAAATAACCTGAACTATTCGTTTACGCTTAAGTCTTGGCTCTGCGAGACAAAGAGAAACGTAAATGCAGAAGGTCGGCGTTTGCTGTGGGAGAATAAATAGCTCATAGTTTAGTTAATTTATCACGAACGCTCGCCACTCGACCACGTCTCCCGGCTGACAGTGGGAGGCGCACGCACGCACACACACACACACACACACATGGGCGAAGAAATCGGCGAACGCCACATCTGTAACAACGGCGACAGAGAGTGAGGGCTGTGTATCATTCACAGTTTACATTTCACCGCTTAATAACGAGCAGCACATAAATGTTTGCGTGTCTGTGATGGTGGAACCACCTGAGCTGCACTCTTCCTAACGCACAGTTTATTTCCGTATCTTTCTATTTCACAGCACAAGAGATGCTTTTCACTTTTAAAGCCCATTGTGTGGAACCAGACGATATCGGAGCAGAGGCAGCCTGGATGCTGTTTGTGTGCATGAAGCAGGTACAC
Organism: Echiichthys vipera; assembly: GCF_963691815.1. Classification (NCBI taxonomy): domain Eukaryota; kingdom Metazoa; phylum Chordata; class Actinopteri; order Perciformes; family Trachinidae; genus Echiichthys; species Echiichthys vipera. The sequence goes on from NC_139832.1 coordinate 2,333,290, forward strand.
AGAGTGTCCTTCTGCAGGCAGGTGTTCAGTGTCAGCGGGGATAAATGGACAGACGGTGGTTTTTGAGCGGCGGAGGCTCGTTGGAAGCTGGAAAAGAAAGGAAGCTGAAGGTCAAGAGAGCAGCGAGCTTAGCTCTCTGTCAAGACTGTCTGCGGCCAAGGGTTTCGCTCTCAGCGCCGCCAAGGCTGCCGCCTCACACAGGCTTCACGGTCATCCATTTAACAGCTCATGTCGAGCGTTTGGCCGCTTCAAGTGAACACAAATACACCTGAACTGCCCGTCTGCCGGGTGTTTGGAGGGGAAACAGTCACGTTTTAGTGGCTGATCTGACAGTTTGACTCGACCTTTTCGGCGCGAGGCTGAAAGTAAAAAGACGACTGAGGGTTTTTAGAAGCCGACACACTTTCAGTCTCTCTCTGATGGTGAGCAGGGAGATGCAAACTGTGAAATACACCATCCATGGGTCTTATTGTTGTTATTTAGTCTGGTATTACAGATGCAAACTGTTAAATACACCATCCATGGGTCTTATTGTTGTTATTTAGTCTGGTATTACAGATGTAACTGTTAAATACACCATCCATGGGTCTTATTGTTGTTATTTAGTCTGGTATTACAGATGCAAACTGTTAAACACACCATCCATGGGTCTTATTAGTGTTATTTAGTCTGGTATTACAGATGCAAACTGTTAAATACACCATCCATGGGTCTTATTGTTGTTATTTAGTCTGGTATTACAGATGCAAACTGTTAAATACACCATCCATGGGTCTTATTAGTGTTATTTAGTCTGGTATTACAGATGCAAACTGTTAAATACACCATCCATGGGTCTTATTGTTGTTATTTAGTCTGGTATTACAGATGCAAACTGTTAAATACACCATCCATGGGTCTTATTGTTGTTATTTAGTCTGGTATTACAGATGCAAACTGTTAAATACACCATCCATGGGTCTTATTGTTGTTATTTAGTCTGGTATTACAGATGCAAACTGTTAAACACACCATCCATGGGTCTTATTAGTGTTATTTAGTCTGGTATTACAGATGCAAACTGTTAAATACACCATCCATGGGTCTTATTGTTGTTATTTAGTCTGGTTTTACAGATGCAAACTGTGAAATACACCATCCATGGGCCTTATTATTGTTATTTAGTCTGGTATTACAGATGCAAACTGTTAAATACACCATCCATGGGTCTTATTGTTGTTATTTAGTCTGGTATTACAGATGCAAACTGTTAAATACACCATCCATGGGTCTTATTGTTGTTATTTAGTCTGGTATTACAGATGCAAACTGTTAAACACACCATCCAAAAAAAAGGAGCCCAGCGTTAGAGCATGACGGCGGCCGCTCACCTCCTGACAGGAGTCCAGCACGCAGAGTTTGGAGCACTGCTTCTTGGCGTCCATCAGCACGTTGAACATGGTGCAGACCGACAGCGCCACCCGGAAGTCCGTCGACTTACTCGCTTTCTGCATTTTGGCGTCAAATGCGGATTTAGTTCTGTGAAGGGTAAAACACAAGTTTGTTTTTGGCTTTTTTTAAATGATTTCTGTTGCTCAAAAACAAAAAAAAAAGATGTATTTTCCCAAAAAACTGTGAAACATTTTTGTGAAAAATTTTGTTGAATTGCAAAAAAAGTCCACAGAAATATTTGAGTATTGAGAATTATTCCAATAACTCAAAGACCGGAGTTAGTTTCAGGTCAAAAGGGAGTTTGCTCAGATCACTGGAGGCTCGGTTTTGTGTATTAACTGCCTCCGTAGTGTTAAGGAAAGGGATTCACGCTGGTGGATGTGTGGTTACAGACATGGCGACCTCTCCATTTGACCTCCGTTTGTAAATCAAAATCAGTTTAGGCCCCATACATTAAGGGCGCCCTCCCACTGTGTCTCCGTCCCGTGCCCCGTGCTTTAGGGTCCTTGTCCCCCCCTCCAGGCCCGTTTGTACTCACACTACCTGGGCCTCGGAGAATGCTTCTTGCTGCCTATACGTCATCACGCCGTAACACGTCACACGCATTGATGACGTCATGGCGATGCGTGGCTTTGTTTCCAGATCTTTCCGTAGACCTCTGAGTTTTTGTGCGTCATGTCGACTGTTTTTGAATCTTTTCATCGACCAAATCTGCAGTAAACACTCCACCTCCGCATCACACCAACGTGAACCTTTCACCGCCATTGTTTGAAATGTCCGCGCATGGTCCCTCCTTCTTTTCTCTACGTCCCAACAGGCGCACAGGAAATGACCTCAGAACCGCCGTAGGCCTCGTGCTCGTACAAGTGCGCTCGCTTGTGCTCGTACATGTGCAAACGTGCTTTACTAAAGCCCACCTCTCCCAAACGGGCCGTGGACGACAAGCGTACTGCTCCTAGGCGCGGTACGGTTGCACTCACACTGGTCAAAGGAACCAGACTTTACCCGTGGAACCTGTTTTGGCCCGGTACAGATGGACAGTGTGAGTGCGACCTCTCAGTCTGACCTCTTGACACACGCCTCCATCATGTCGCTGGCCATCAGTTTGAGTCTCTGCTCCAGGTGTTTGGCGAACTCGGGCTCCGGCCAGTGGAGGTCCAGCACGAACATCTGCAGAGCGTCCAGCTTCCAGAAGAGATCCTCCGAGGTGGCCGAGCCGTTACTGCAGGGAGGAGGGCAGCCGGTTAGTGACTCACTTACACGGAGCTGTGGTGTTTTTCCTACGAGGCGGTCGCTCTTGCACTTCCCGCTGATCGTCTTCCAAACCATCCGTCTACTACTACGTCTATTACTTCTTTCTTTGCAGGTGCAGAGTGATGCACACGGGCTCTAAAGTGTTGGATATGCATTTTAAATTTGGCAGCTATCTCGATTTAGTCTTAAGATGAAAAAGTTTATTCGTTTTAGTCACATTTATCATTTTAGTCTGCGACATCTTCCTTTCTCGTAGTCTATTATTACGTTAAAGTGGTGAAATACTTTGTTGTTTATTATTTATTCACAAAACCCCTAAATGTTCCCTTTTAAATCGTTCTGTTTTATGTCTTTTTCCTCTTCTAATGTTTTAAATAAAAACCTAAACTCATGCGATTCCTGCGTCAAATGTCCTGTCGGGTTGAATTTCACATTTCAGTCGATCGAGTCGACTCAGAACCAGTAACTCTGTTGTTTTAGTGATGATGATTTCACATAATACTTAATTTTTTATCTTAAAAAAAAGGTTTACAAAGAGCTAACAGGCAGTTAAACTGGTCTACGTGCAGAAAGAAAGAAAATCAGGAGGTTTAATACGGAAAATAAATGAATATAATACATGTAAAGATGTTTTTCCTCGACAAAAACATTTAAGTAACCGCGGAAGGAAGCAAATAAATCAAAGAACTAGCACTGAAAGGGACGAACACGCCTGCATTTGCGTTTAATGTGCACAAACAGACGCGTGTCTTCAGGTCCTTCAACAGGTTTGGGTGCAAATCTGTGCGAGTAACCGCGGCACCGGGCTCAAACTGAGACAGATGGACGTCTCCCCGCCTTCTCCCCTGTGCACAGGTTACACAGCAACACATGGCGACGCTCGCCACCACTGACATCCAAGTGTACAGCGCCCGACTCGAGCGACAGCCACAGGAGGATGGAAGGGGAGGGGGTGGGGGTTAAAACAAGCAGCGCTCACTCCCTCACTTTTCTCACTTCGCCTTTAAAAGACTGTTACCTTCACAAGTGGCGCACAGGAATAAACGCTTTGGGCTGAGTCCGCAGTGCAATTAAACGCTCTGCGGCTATCCCCCTCATGTCTAATTAGTGGTGCTCTTCTCGGAGCGCGCTCCCCGGGGGAACGGGACGATCCCACTCGCCCGTCTGTGCTCGCTAATGAAGTGCCAGCTTTTCTCTCTCTCTCTCTCTCTTTCGTTAGTTGGAGCGAGGAGGGCCAAGTGAAGTGAGGTAGAGGAACAGCGTGGTCTGTGTCTGTGCGGGGAAAGTCTGGGGGAGTCGGAGAAGGAACGCGAGCAGCCCTCCCGGTCGAGCGTTGGTGGCCCCCGACATGTTCTGCTGCAGACTCACTGGCGGTGAAACAGACTGACTGGTTTCTTAAACCGGGGGCGAGCAGGTGAACTCTCTCAGTGACGTCACAGCGGAGGCTAGTTGTTACACTGGTGACTGGTTTTTGCCTGATATCAGACACGACGGTCGACTTGTCTTCAGTCTGACACGAACAGGACTTCAATGAGGGATGGGGTTCGATTTCCCCAAACGCCAAAACCAATCACAGGAGACTTCCGGTCGTACTAATGCAACTACGGTTACTCTAACTCAAATAGGGGACTTCCCAAAATGTTATTGGACCGACTGGATGCGACACTGACGGTGGATTCAATGTAAAAACTGAATTCAGTGATTGCATTTGGGATCTGTTGTTAGCCAAACAAATAAAAACAAACAATCTACCTAAAGCTGAACTTGCTTTTGTTCCTGGTCAGCAAAGAAAACCTTTAAAATCAAAATTACCGTATTTTCCGCACCTAAAAACCTTCACATGTCTCAAAAGCCGACAGTGCGCCTTATAACCCGGTGCTCCTTATATATGGACCAATACTGAGCCACAACAGGTCTCCAACTACGGTGAGCAGCCGCCGACTCTATTTTCCCCCGTAGAAGAAGTAACGCGCGGTGCATGTTGAGATATACGACTGCGTGAAGCGTGCCGTTTCATTTCCATGTGTGTGTTTGTGTAAAGAGCCCAAAATGGCTCCTGTTAAGAGACACGCTTACGACGCAGAGTTTACACTCAAGGCCATTAGTCACGCAGTAGAACACGGGAATAGAGCAGCAGCCAGAGAGTTGAACATGAACCAATCAATGGTGCCGAAGTGGAGGAAGCAACAAGACGACCTCCCCTGACTGTGTTGTTGACGTTCCCTTTAGCGCAGCTCCATCTAATGGATGCAGAACGTAACCCCAGCCTCCACTGTAGCGTCTGTTCTATGCGCCTTATAATGCGGTGCTCCTTATATATGAAAAAAGTTTCAAAATAAGACGTTCACTGAAGGTGCGCCTTATCGTGCGGAAAATACGGTGCCTTAAAACTTGAACTAAAACAGTGAAAACTGAAGCACAGTCGCTGTGATTTTGGTTATTTCCTTTGCCCTGTTTTTGCTGCAGAGCTTTTGTTTTGGCGGGGAACTTACAAGACGTCAGGGAGATTTATTCCTTGCAAGCTGAAATAGAAAATTGGCAGGTTATGTTATTATTACGCTGATACTCTTCACATCGTGCACATGCACACTGCTCAGCACAAGGACTCGTCGCACACGGCGCATCACAACATCGTAACCAATGAGCCTCTGAGGGACGATCGCATGCAGGCGGCACCCCGCTGACAAAAACGAGTCACAGTGTCACAGAAACAATTTGAAAAACCACAAATCTCCCTCTCCGATGCCGAGCCTGGCTCACACACACGAGGATCATGCTGCATGCTCTTCAGCTCGCTCTCAGAGCCCGGGACTGAACAGCATGACACACTTTCTTTGTGGTTTTTCACGACAGTACTCGGTAAAGTTAAACACGACAAAGAGAGCAGGGAAAAAGGAATAAAGGAGAAGTTTCTTGACTTAAAGGTTGAATATGTAGAAGCTTTATTATATAAGTATTGCTTTTCCATTAAAAAAACCCTATTTAGTCTGAATTCACATCATGTTTCCATGGTAGCAGCCAATAGCGCTGGGCGTTGCTTGTTGCCAGGGTTGCCTGTTGTTGGGTGCAGCTACTGTAGGCTGGCACTGGGTGAAATGGAGTTAGCCAATCCTGCAGCTGCTTGGGAGCCTCAGTGAAGGGGGCGTTCTTTGTCCCAGCAGCTGAGTGAGCGGAGACGGGCAACAACCAGAGTCACTATAGGCCGAGCATTCACTCCATGGACTGAGAGAAAGGAGAGGAACGCCATTCAAACGCACGCCCACATGGCTACGCTGCTCCTTGATGCTAACATCACTTTCATCTGCACTTAGCTGGAACGGCTAACGCTAACGGCTAACGCTAACTGTCAGTCAAACTCCTCTAATCCTTGTTTTGATGCTGTGGTTTTCTGGAGGGGACGGGTTCAAACAGGCTCAAACAGACTCCGGTCTCCTGGAGCTACTGGGCCGGGTCTGACCAACCTGGCAACCCCACTGCTGGACTTATGTTTTGTTGTTGGGACTATGAGCTCATTCTCCATATTCAACCTTTAATAATTTTAGTGAATCTTTGACAAACATGCAGAAGGACGAACAATCAAAGCTGCGACGTGACTGCTGAGCGTTCGACACACACACAGAGGACAGTCCTGGCCAGAGGTCTTCACCCACACCTGATCCTGAGAACACAAAGACTCGATCTGAACTGTGCAAAACACCGCAAATGACCAACGTGAATGCATCATCATCATGTTTCCTTGCAGCCCTGGCTAACTCGGGGTGACCTGCAGCCTTTTTAGTCGTGCTAGCCTTCCATCCAGATACTGATCATGCCAATAAAAATGAATCCCAGTTACTTTGGTAGCATTTCAGTTTGATTACAAAAACAATTCCTGTCAGCATCCTGTAAACGTTAGCAATAGCATGAGCACTATTGTTAGCATACCAGTAATTGGGCATAATACAGTAATATAAAAAGGTCCAACTGAAGCTCCACCAAAGCTTAAATGTAAACGTCACTATGCAAACAGTTAGACACACAGTTACGCTGGATTTTAATGTCGGCGTTAGCATGTTGCCATGTGGGTATTTATATTTTTTATTGCATTGGCATTACACAACATGGTATGCTAATGTGAGCACAGATAAGCTGAATATGGCAAAACGCACGCTACCATTGAAGTGTGTGGACTGTTAGCATTTTTAACATGAGAACAGCAAGTGCGCTAACATGCGATGTTTGGCATTCGGCTCATAGTGCAGCTGAGTCCGATAAAAGCTGAGCGAGGACAGAAAACTCAAGCAAGACTCGCTTAACGACGAGTTACCGAGACACGTCCGTGCAACAAGTTGGTCCGACGGGTAAACCACAAAAAAGTTATGTTTAAGGCAAAAAATCACGAGCATGCGCAACCGTACCGCTCTTAGGCGCGGTACGGTTGCACTCACACTGGTCAAACAAACTAGACTTTACCCGTGAAACCTGTTTGGGCACGGTACGGAGGCACAGTGTGAGTGCGCCCTTAGATGCAGACCCCAGGAAGTGCGCTGGACTTTGAAGCCAATTTGACACCGTGACCGAACAGTGGAATCGTCGGTCACATGGAGCCAAAGAGGTTTTTTCACATTGACACATTACGAACGCGGTGAAAGAGACGAGAGCGTCTAATAAAGAGAGGCTGTCGCTTTATGTTCCATCCACCCAGCAGCTCTATATAACAGCCTCCGTGGCATTACTGCAGGTTGTTTGGTGCTGTTGAACCTGCTTCGTGTTTCCCTTTATATGAAAACAATCAGTGAGAGCGAGGTTCTCCCAGCGGGTTCAGAGCTGTGAAAGGTAACAGACCACAAGCTCCACGCCGCCGTCGGACTAGACGGAGGCAGAACCTTCAGCGAACACGGCTCCTGTCATCTTTGGGTCTCGGTTACACAAAAAACTCTCAGCCCGTGTGAAGACCTCTAGTCCGCTCGACCCCCCTCCCCTCATCATACATACGTATTCTCACACAGCGGTCCCATCCAGGCGGGTGCGGAGAAGCTGGGCATCTGCGGCAGCGTTAGAGGGAGGCCGGGGACTTTGGGGAGAGGGACGCTCGCTAGATTGTTAGTTAACGACCTGCCGGGGTCGGAGTCGGCGGCGAGGTCGATGGACGGCGGAGAAGGAAGATGTTAAAAGAATTAGAGAGAGAAACAGAGACAGTAACAGTGGGCGTTTGTCCGCGCACACACACACACACACACACACACACACACACACACAGGAGAAACAGTCACATATAATAGGAGCCACTAACGCCTGCAGTGATTGATCAATAGCAAACACCATTAAAAGACAGAAAGTCACTGTTCATTTCTATTCTATTCCATTTTCTTTGGGTGATTTGTTGAGGAGTGCAGCTCTCAGCGCATTGTTCCCGTCTGCAGTGTGTCCTTGCTGCCTTCACTCGCACATTCAGCCCTGCCTCCCTTTTGTCCCTCTGCCTGTGTCCTACGCGGCGTTCGGTTTGTTCCGCGCCCTCGTCGTCTTTTTTTTATTGTTTCGGTTACATTCACGCACGCCGGCAGCAGCCAGCAGCCAGCAGCCAGCAGCCAGCATCCGGCGCATCGCACTTCAACAAATCTGAGAGTAAACAGAAGGTAAACGCTGACAATGACGGGCGACTGAGACTGACTGGAGTTCACAGCGAGGGCGAGGAGAGAATGTCAGGAAAAACAAGTGTTTTAACCAGAGTGCCTGTTGTTTTCCACGTCTGACGCCTGCTTTACACAGACACCACAGGTCGACCGATTGGATTTCTAAAGGTCGATACAATAACGATAGTTCTGGAGCATAAATCAATCCGCATCCAATCTACCGTATTCTCCACACTATGAGGGCAAAAGCCGACAGTGCGCCTTATGATCCGGTGCTCCTTATATATGGACCAATATTGAGCCACAACAGGTCTCCAACTACGGTGAGCAGCCGCCGACTCTATTTTCCCCCGTAGAAGAAGTAACGCGCGGTGCATGTTGAGATATACGACTGTGTGAAGCGTGCCGTTTCATTTCCATGTGTGTGTTTGTGTAAAGAGCCCAAAATGGCTCCTGTTAAGAGACACGCTTACGACGCAGAGTTTACACTCAAGGCCATTAGTCACGCAGTAGAACACGGGAATAGAGCAGCAGCCAGAGAGTTGAACATGAACCAATCAATGGTGCAGAAGTGGAGGAAGCAACAAGACGACCTGCACCAAGTAAAGAAGACTGAACAGAGCGAGACGGCTGCAGCTGGAGGACAAACTCGAACTCCTAACCCCAGCCTCGACTGTAGCGTCTATTCTATGCGCCTTATAGTGCGGAAAATACGGTAACTACCTATATATTTCCTAAACTTTTATATATTAAAAACCCAAAGAATTAAGTGCACAGGATGTCTAAAGCTAACGCCGGTGACTGAGGAACAGGTGGGCGGAGTCTTACTTGACGGACTGCCAGGTCTCTTGCTCGAAGCCGCGGTGGATGGACTGGGCGATGGACGACTCCATCAGGTCGATGTAGCGCACCACCAGGGGCACGAACAGGTCCTGCAGGTGTTTGTGGAACGCCCCGTTGCACAGGTGAGCTGTGAATGAGAGAAGAGCAGGTGAGCGGAGCGCTTCAAACGAGACTGTCACCACTTTGGGCCCGTTTAGTACTTCATCGATGTGGATAACATTGATTTTGTTATTACATGATGTTGATGGTCTATTGGTCATTTCCCGTGCATTTTTATTTGATTTTTTATGTATTTGTAATTGTTTTGCATCTCTGTGATTGTTTTGCATCTATTTTTAGTCATTTTGCATCTTTTTGTGGTGGTTTTGCATCTATTTTTAGTCATTTTGCATCTTTTTGTGGTGGTTTTGCATCTATTTTTAGTCATTTTGCATCTTTTTGTGATGGTTTTGTATCTATTTTTAGTCATTTTGCATCTTTTTGTGGTGGTTTTGCATCTATTTTTAGTCATTCAGCATCTCTTCGTGTTGGTTTTGCATTTATTTTTAGTCATTTTGCATCCTTTCGTGGTGGTTTTGCATCTATTTTTAGTCATTTTGCATCTTTTTGTGGTGGTTTTGCATCTATTTTTAGTCATTTTGCACCTTTCGTGGTGGTTTTGCATCTATTTTTAGTCATTTTGCATCTTTTTGTGGTGGTTTTGCATCTATTTTTAGTCATTTTGCATCTCTTTGTGGTATTTTGCATGCCTATAGTCCTTTTTTTGTGTCTTTGTGGTCTGTTTTGGACGTTTTGTGTATACTTCGTTCTTCATTTAGCATCTCTTTGTGATCATTTTGTGATCCTGGGCCTGTGCCCGCTAGACCACTTCAGTAATCCATCCATGCCCAGACTGCATGGTTCAAACTCTTGTGATAAAACATTATAAGTTGAAAGAGCGAACGTGAACATTACAGAGATACGGCCGTCAGAGCCACTCGAATGATCGACTGTGCCTGTACAGGTGTTGATACTGTGACCCTTCTGTGGAGGCGACAGATGAATCCCCAGAGACCGTAACAGTCCACAGCGAGCAGAGACAAAGACGGAGTGTTGTGTGAGAAGCGAGCGGGCTCGGTCTCTCAGGACTTCATTAGTTTTAATTCCTCTCGCTCTGCTCCGTCATGATTAACACTAGCCTTTTTGCCCTCCAGAGAGTAAAGAAAAAACCCAGCCTCCCTCGCAAACCGCTCGCCTTCGCACGCTGACAATCAAGTGAGCATTTAAATAATCTACAGAACGACTGAGAGATGACACACTTGTTGAAGACGATCCTCAAAGAGCGGACGAGATGCATCGAGTCAGCCGAGATCAGCCGAGCGCCGGGCACCGCGGAGGATCTGCTGATTATTCCGAGCTGTGTTTCAGTTTCTAAAACGCTGCGAACAATTAGAGAAGTCAAGGATTGTTCACATTTTACCGCGGCGAGGTTCAGGGAACGCAGCGTGACAATAAACTTCATTATCCCTTTTTAAACATTTGTCACACGAGCGTCTGATTAGGATTGAACCGTGTCCTCTCCCTTTAGACACCCTTATGAAAGGAGGGAGGACCTCATTTGTGCAAACAGTCAAAACTATGATTTCATTTGTGCTGTTTGTCAGACGCGCCCGTCGCCTCATTACGCTCCAATTCAAGTTGACTAATGTTGTGGCACTTGGAATAATTACGGCAATAACAGAGGACGGTAATTAGAAAAGATATGAGCCCCCGTAAAAAAAGAGAGTTTCGTCGGTTCTTCACATAATGAAACGCTGAGTTCTCTTGTTCCCCGCGGTGCCCTTGGGCTGTCTGTCTCTCTGTTTGCCTGTCTGTTACAGCATTCGAGCTACTTTGGCATCAGCCACGTTAAATAACGCCTCGCGTCTCGCCAAATCTCTGCTGGCGCCGAGACAAAGCCTTGGAGCCGACGGATGGAGGAAACAATAAGACGGTTTCTTTTTTTTTTTTTCCTCCGGCAGTCGGATGAAAAATGAAGCAGAGAGACGCAGTTGGTCAGGAGAGCAAACATGACAACAAGCGGACACAATCTGTTGATGTTTGTCGCACTTTAACACTTTAATCGCAGAGTTTCAAACATCGTTTTGAGCCTTTTGTTTCCCCGCACCGTTCGGGACCTTGAGACGTAGAAAAGCACCTTAGAAAACTCAAAAATCCACAAAATAGACGGAAAATCATTCTGAAAGAATCACGTGAGCCTGATGAAATCCGGGTTGAGTATTAAGTTGGTTTGGTCGTCGTGAATAATGTTTAACACACTCAGAGGCCACTTTATTAGGAACAGGGCGCTAAATCAACACCCGCCATTAAACGATGCCTTCATGAACACTTAACAGTAAGGGAACAACTCCTAATGTTGAATTATAGAACATGACTCATGGTGAATTAATGCAGAATGTTTAGAGTCATCAATGAACCGAACACCTGCACGTCTTTGGACTGTGGGAGGAAACCGGAGAACCCGGAGAAAACCCACGCAGACACGGGGAGAAGGTGGTGATAGGCTTTATGCGATACTTTATTCTACATCATGTTTCATATGTGGCATTAGGTGCTTTTGTGCTGAGTTAGGGCGCCCTCCCACTGTTCCTCCGCACCGTGCCCCGTGCTTTAGGGTCCTTGTCCCCCCCTCCAGGCCCGTTTGTACTCACACTACCTGGGCCTCGGAGAATGCTTCTTGCTGCCTATACGTCATCACGCCGTAACACGTCACACGCATTGATGACGTCAGAATCGTGCTCGTACACGTGCAAACGTGCTTTACAAAAGCCAACCTCTCTCAGACGGGCCGTGGACGGCAAGCGTGCCGCTCCTAGACGTGGTACGGTTGCACTCACACTGGTCAAAGGAACCAGACTTTAGCCGTAAAACCTGTTCGGGCACGGTACGGATGAAGAGTGTGAGTTCTCAGGGTGTCACTATGATCAGGCAGAAAACTGAGAGTGAGGGACGCACAGAAGATCTTTTAGACTCCAGATATTGAACAGTTCTTGTATTAGGGAGCTGGCAGAGTAAACTCTGATGTCCAGATTTATCAAATAAAAACTGTCTAAATGGCTTATTTGATGTGTGTAACTGCCGAAAAAGACCATAGGAGGATTTTGTGCCGGGACTACACTTTAAAAGGCCGTTTCATAGTATGGTTGTCTGAGGTACGTGTCCACAGTCACTTATTGTTAATTGTTCCCATGACGTTATAACCGTATGATCCTTTCAGAGGCTGCAGTGTGCGATGCTGCCGATGATGTTTGGATATAAAATCTGCCCGATTAGAATAAAAACCCGTCAAACTTCAGCAGAAACTGTTTTTAAAATCTCCAAAAAATTCTCCTCTGATTATGACACGAGATCTAAAAGCAGAAAAAACGACTCCTGACGTGTTTCCTGTCCAGCGACTGAACGAACCAGAGCTGAGCGAGGCGCCTGTCGTGCTCCCGTCGTCTGCAGCGGCCGGCCTCCACCGTTAATTACTCCTCTGCCAGAGCGTGCAAGGTGCCGTTAACCTCGTCTCTTAACAAGCCTTGTTGTTTTTTTTCATTCTAGCTACAACAGTGTTAATTAGCCACGTTAGCGAGCGCGTGCCGTGCCGTACGGGGCATTTCCTCCCAAAAAGAGGACGTTTTTAGAAGCGTGACAGTGAAGGTCAGGCGCCAAAGAGAGGAGCTGAAAAGCTTCATCAGCCGCTGAATGTGACAAAGGTGATTCTTCTGTGTGATGAGTGTATTTTTGTTCCTGTGCAGATGAATCTTTGTACTGATCTGTTGCTTCGACAATACGATTTCTCCATGTGCAACATTTTAAATGATATCTTCAGACGAGACACATCATTTTTCCTTTCTCAACACGTCTTCTTTCAGACGGGTGGAGAGAAAAGGTTTATTTAACTTCCCTTTGTCTGTTTGAGTCTGTAGATTTCTACTAAATTCACCAAAAGTTAACATAAGGGCGCCCTCCCACTGTGCGTCCGTCCCATGCCCCGTGCTTTAGGGTCCTTGTCCCCCCCTCCAGGCCCGTTTGTACTCACACTACCTGGGCCTCGGAGAATGCTTCTTGCTGCCTATACGTCATCACGCCGTAACACGTCACACGCATTGATGACGTCATGGCGATGCGTGGCTTTGTTTCCAGATCTTTCCGTAGACCTCTGAGTTTTTGTGCGTCTTGTCGACTGTTTTTGAATCTTTTCATCGACCAAATCTGCAGTAAACACTCCACCTCCGCATCACACCAACGTGAACCTTTCACCGCCATTGTTTGAAATGTCCGCGCATGGTCCCTCCTTCTTTTTTCTATGTCCCAACAGGCGCACAGGAAATGACCTCAGAGCCGCCGTAGGCCTCGTGCTCGTACACGTGCGCACGCTCGTGCTCGTACACGTGCAAACGTGCTTTACTAAAGCCCACCTCTCTCAAACGGGCCGTGGACGGTCAGCTGGCCGCAGTTATGCACGGAACGGTTGCACTCACACTGGTCAAACGCACTAGGCTTTGGCCGAAACACCTGTTTTGGCGCGGTGCGGAAGGACAGTGTGAGTGCGCCCTTAGATAACGCCTCATTAACAGATTTAGTAGATTTAAAAGTTTCCAGGAAACTTGTAACACAGGAAATAACGGTCTTAATGTCAGCGATCAACTGTGGTGATATCTGTTAGTTAAGCTATTAAAAAATAACATAAAATAATACACCCACAGGGTTTTTTTTAGGGTTTTTTTACGTTTTGACAATGTTTGACAATGACCTTCTGTCCCGTTGTGTTTCCATGGTAGCAGCCAATAGCGTTGCTGGTTACCAGGGTTGCCTGTTGTTGGGTGCAGGTACTGTAGGCTGGCACTGGGTGAAATGGAGTTAGCCAATCGTGCAGCTGCTTGGGAGCCTCAGTGAAGGGGGCGTTCTTTGTCCCAGCAGCTGAGTGAGCGGAGACGGGCAACAACCAGAGTCACTATAGGCCGAGCATTCACTCCATGGACTGAGAGAAAGGAGAGGAACGCCATTCAAACGCACGCCCACATGGCTACGCTGCTCCTTAATGCTAACATCACTTTCATCTGCACTTAGCTGCAACGGCTAAAGCTAACGGCTAACGCTAACTGTCAGTCAAACTCCTCTAATCCTTGTTTTGATGCTGTGGTTTTCTGGAGGGGACGGGTTCAAACAGGCTCAAACAGACTCCGGTCTCCTGGAGCTACTGGGCCGGGTCTGACCAACCTGGCAACCCCACTGCTGGACTTCTTTTTTGTTGTTGCGACTACGATCTTGATCATTCTCCATATTCAAACTTTAAATATATTCACCTGTAGTGTCTCCTCTTAAAGGTGTAAAGACTTCATTACCCAGAAACACTATGGGTTGATTAAACTAAATGTTCTTTTATCAGTGTGAGTGTGCGTGTGTGTGTATGTGTGTGTGTGTGTGTGTGTGTGTGTGTGTGTGTGTGTGTGTGTGTGTGTGTGTGTGTGTGTGTGTGTGTGTGTGTGTGGAGATAATGGAGGCGGTGAGAGCAGTGTGAAACTAGAAAAAGATTTTGTGTTTTTGGATATACAGTAGTTTGGATCTTTCACTTTCTGATTTCCCAACAGAGAAAAAACTGACAGAATTTAATTTGGAGAAAATCGGAAGCAGCTCTGCGTGTGTGTGCGTCTGCGAGTGTGTGTGTGTGTGTATGTGTGTGTGTGTGTGTGTGTGTGTGTGTGTGTGTGTGTGTGTGTGTGTTTGTCAGAGCATCCTCCACACACACACACACACACACACACACACACACACACACACACACACACACACACACTTGTTGGTTCAGAGCCCACAGAAACTGGCAGAGTGAAGCTGTGATTACAGGCAGCAGGAAATTACACACTGAACTGTTTCTGACTCTCAACTCAAATCACAGCAAACCTTCTGCGTTGAACTCGAGTCGCTTCGTTTCCGCTCAGCGAACGAAACAATCAGGAGTTTATTCTGAGATAAATGCACGACCGTAAGACGTGTCATCAGAGGAGGAACGGTCAGATGTTGAGTGTAAAAAGAGACTGATGACAATGTCACCCTGAGCGAACTGGTTCAGATCAGGAGAGTCCATCCACACCTTTAAAGATTGGCAGTTTCCCTTATGTGACCAGCTAATGCTAGCTTTGTTAGCACGGCGCAACCAAACGCTGATCCACACATTTTCAGGCAATCAAGATTGTGAAAACACACTGAGGGCGCACTCACACTGTTCTTCCGCACCGGGCCAAAACAGGTTTTTAGGGTAGTGCGTTTGACCAGTGTGAGTGCAACCGCTCCGCACCTAGCTGCGGCCAGCCGGCCGTCCACGGCCCGTTTGGGAGAGGTGGGCTTTTTTAAAGCGCGTTTGCACATGTACGAGCACGAGCGTGCGCACGTGTACGAGCACGAGGCCTACGGCGGTTCTGAGGTCATTTCCTGTGCGCCTGTTGGGACATAGAAAAAAGAAGGAGGGACCATGCGCGGACATTTATAACAATGGCGGCGAAAGCTTCACGTTGGTGTGATGCGGAGGTGGAGTGTTTACTGCAGATTTGGTCGATGAAAAGATTCAAAAACAGTCGACAAGACGCACAAAAACTCCGAGGTCTACGAAAAGATCTGGAAACAAAGCCACGCATCGCCATGACGTCATCAATGCGTGTGACGTGTTACGGCGTGATGACGTATAGGCAGCAAGAAGCATTCTCCGAGGCCCAGGTAGTGTGAGTACAAACGGGCCTGGAGGGGGGGACAAGGACCCTAAAGCACGGGGCACGGGACAGACGCACAGTGGGAGGGCGCCCTGAGAGGGTCAAGGTCCTGAGACTTTAACACAGACAACACATTCATGGCTATTTTAATGTCCACAGGGTTGTAATCCCGCCCCTAAAGCATCCCTTGCTGTAAGGTCTAAGGTTACGTCCACACAATCCAAAACAACATTTTTTCCCCCGTCGTTCCTAAAAAGTTTTCCGTCCATGCTGTCCCGGCTAAAGAAATCTCTGCGTCCACAGGAAACCAGGTGCACCGACTCCAAACGCTGTAGTACACATGCCAGGCCTGGAGGTGGCGCTGTAACTGCCACAGAAATACACCAACAACGGAGAAGAAGAGACGGGGAGACGCTGTGGAGAATCCAAACACCGGAGAGTTCCTCTCCAAATCCTCCTCCATCCTAGAGACAAACGTGTCCCTGGTTCTGGTCTTAGTGGAGACTTTGGTGCTGTTCTGGACTCTGATGCACCCATCACTCTGCAGTTAGTGTCCTCACTGAGCAGAGGGTGCTGCTGGGAGCCCCTTCACTCTGCAGTTAGTGTCCTCACTGAGCAGAGGGGGCTGCTGGGAGCCCCTTCACTCTGCAGTTAGTGTCCTCACTGAGCAGAGGGAGCTGCTGGGAGCCCCTTCACTCTGCAGTTAGTGTCCTCACTGAGCAGAGGGGGCTGCTGGGAGCCCCCTCTGCAGTTAGTGTCCTCACTGAGCAGAGGGGGCTGCTGGGAGCCCCATCACTCTGCAGTTAGTGTCCTCACTGAGCAGAGGGTGCTGCTGGGAGCCCCTTCACTCTGCAGTTAGTGTCCTCACTGAGCAGAGGGTGCTGCTGGGAGCCCCTTCCCCCTGCCAAAGCACTCCCAGGCGCCACTTTCTCACTACATTTAGAGACTTTTCACAGCTTCTTAGAACTGGATTTAGAAACAGAGCCTAGAGCAGTTTAGCTCCTTATTCAGAGCATCAGGGAAAAGGGAGAAATCTGTGCTGGGCCTCATTCAGTCCCATGCATGTGGCTCAGAGTCCAGTTCAGGAAACAGTCTCTGGGTCCGTCTCTGTCCTCTCACGCAGCAGCACTGTTGTTGTTATGTGACGCCGCGGGTCAGAGGTTGGAGGTGGGGCCATGACGCCGTCCTTTACACAAAGTCTGAGCTTTCACCGTCCAGACCACAACGCCATGGGGACATTTTCAAATCCTCCCACTCTGGGACCTGGTTTCTAAAGATCCAGTTTTTAGGCTCTGATAACGGCGACTGCTGTGGATGGTCGGACAACAAAATACTAAAGTTGCATGGTTACAGGAAAACGCGCGTGGATAGGCCCTAAACCGTGCTGTATTGAAGAAGACTTGAAACTAGAGATTGTTCTCAAACCACAGCTGAGTCGGTTCAGACAGAGAAGGTCAGACTCACGGTCAGCTCGAAGGAAGTTGTTGAGGAGCTGGAAGAGTGGGAAGCTGTCCCAGGAGTCGACGGGCTGCACCTGCAGAGCGGCGTCCATGTCGGCTCTGTACAGCGACAGGAACATCTCGGCGTGTTCGGCCATCAGCTCCGGCCACCACGAGAAAGCCTGAGAAGGACGGAGAGGTGAGAGAGAAACAATCAACAGAGAGCACATTGACCCAACTTCTTAGAAAGGACCACAGTTCAACTGATGGGCTTTTATTGTGAAGGACTGAAGTTTGGTCCTGGATGTTTGGATAGCATTGATGGACTTTTATTGTGAAGGACTGAAGTCTGGTCCTGTATGTATGGATAGCATTAATAGGCTTTTATTTTGAAGGACTGGAGTTTGGTCCTGGATGTTTGGACAACATTGATGGGCTTTTATTGTGAAGGACTGGAGTTTGGTCCTGGTTGTTTGGACAACATTGATGGGCTTTTATTATGAAGGACTGAACTATGGTCCTGGATGTTTGGATAGCATTGATGGGCCTTTAGTGTGAAGTACTGAAGTTTGGTCCTGGATGTTTGGACAGCATTGATGGGCTTTTATTGTGAAGGACTGAACTATGGTCCTGGATGTTTGGATAGCATTGATGGGCTTTTATTATGAAGGACTGAAGTTTGGTCCTGGATGTTTAGATAGCATTGATGGGCTTTTATTGTGAAGGACTGAAGTTTGATCCTGGTTGTTTGGACAACATTGATGGGCTTTTATTGTGAAGGATTGAAGTTTGGTCCTGGATGTGTGGACAACATTGATGGGCTTTTATTGTGAAGAACTGAAGTCTGGTCCTGGATGTGTGGACAACATTGATGGGCTTTTATTGTGAAGGACTGAAGTCTGGTCCTGGATGTTTGGACAACATTGATGGGCTTTTATTGTGAAGGACTGGAGTTTGGTCCTGGATGTTTGGACAACATTGATGGGCTTTTATTGTGAAGGACTGAAGTTTGGTCCTGGATGTTTGGATGGCATTGATGGGCTTTTATTGTGAAGGGCTGAAGTTTGGTCCTGGATGTTTGGACATCATTGATTGGCTTTTATTGTGAAGGACTGAAGTTTGGTCCTGGATGTTTGGACATCATTGATAGGCTTTTATTGTGAAGGACTGAAGTTTGGACAACACTGATGTTAATGTGGACGAGCAGCAGCTCCAGTGTTTACGGAGAGGAGATCTAAAGGGTTAGCATGCGGCTAATTCAGCGTGTTAGCGTGTTAGCGTCCTTTTGAGCGCTCTGGTTCAGACAAAGATAAATTAGGACGTTCAAACCAGATTTAGTTACAAAGAGAAGATGTTAGACTTTAGTTTTACACCATTAAACTAACTCTAAACATTACAACATCGTTTATATTCGCAGGTTAAACAGAAAGTTTGACAGAATTTAGACAAAAACGTCCGTCTGGTGACATAAATCACTTAGTCTGCGTTGTTCTATGAAGACCGTGTCGAGGCTGTGAACATTAAAAAACTCTAAATGTGTCCAAGTTTAATTCCTTTTGCAGTGAATGTGATTGACACCCTCTGACAGGAAGTTAACAAGGACCGAGGCTGTTGCCTAGCGATGGAATTGCATTAGAAAGGTCCGTAATGTTCCTCACTGTGGTGTTGATGTGAAAAATCACACGATAATATTTTAGGAAAGGAAACGAGACCCACAGCCGCGTATGTCAGGTCAGTTGCCTAGCAGCCGAGTTCTCACAGCAAACTATTTTAACACTTCACGTGTTCGACTGTCAGGTTTACGCACTTTTTGTCCCTTTTGCTAATTTGTTTTGGACGTAAAAGGACGACACGTAAAAATACACACAATCAAAGTGCATTCACACACGTCCGACACGTCTGTGCGGAGATCAGGAGCTTCACTGATGAAGGGAGGAAAGCGTCTTTACATCTGTTCAGGCTTCGTCTTCTCTTCTGTTTAAAGTCGAGTCAGAGGTTTGTTTACACGCATCACTCTACGCGTCAGCAAGCGATCGCTGTCCATACGTGAACGCGCTGAAGCTCTCATCCGAGACTCTTTTCTACGGTCCAACAGAACCGAGACTTCCTGTTCTTGCACCTCCCTGGTTCGGTGCAGGAAACAGAGCGCACCCGTTGGTCGTTGGCAACGTTCATCACTATTCGCTCGAGCGAAAAAAACGCTAAACCGCCAAACCGCTAAATATTAACCACGTGTGATTTGATCTTTTGGTGGAAACAGCGAGACGAGACAAAAGACGGGACGACGGGAACGTGTCACACAACTCCAGCAAAACTCTTGTGACTTTAGTCCGACATTGGAAACTTGTGACATTGACTCATTTATATTTTATAATTCATTCATCTTCAACCACTTGTCCCTGTTGGGGTCGTGGGGGGAGGGGGGGGGGGGGTCGCTGGAGCCTATCCCAGCTGACATTGAGCGTGAATCCCTGGACAGGACGCCAGTTTATCGCAGGACACATAGAGACGAACAGAGACAGACAACCATTCACACCTGGGACAGAGAGACGGAGAGGACAGAGAGACGGAGGGACAGAAAGACAAAGGGACAGAAAGACGAAGGGGGAAGGCGAGACGGAGAGGACAGAGGAGACAGAGAGAAGAGAGACGGAGGGGGAAGGCGAGACGGAGGGACAGAGAGATGGAGGGGACAGACAGACGGACGGCAGTGGCGCACAGGTGTGATGCACCACAGACACGTGAAAGTGAAGCGTCCACACACAGATCTTACCTCTCGTCCCTTCCCACGGTGGAAAACAACAGGAGAGAGAGAAAAGGAGAGTCAGAGACATCAAACACGTCCAACCTGAACCCGTCTCCCTTCACAGGGACTTCCACCTGTGTGTGTGTGTGTGTGTGTGTGTTCGTGTGTGTGTGTGTGTGTGTGTGTGTGTGTGTTCGTGTGTGTGTGTGCGTTTGTGTTCATGTGTCCACGTGTTCATGTGTCCACGTGTTCATGTGTCCACGTGTTCATGTGTTCATGTGTTCATGTGTTCATGTGTTCACTTGTCCACGTGTTCATGTGTCCACGTGTCCACGTGTTCATGTGTTCATGTGTACATGTGTTCATGTGTTCACGTCTGTGTGTGTTCATGTGTTCATGTGTTCATGTGTCCACGTGTTCATGTGTGTGTGTTCATGTGTTCATGTGTTCATGTGTTCATGTGTTCATGTGTTCATGTGTTCACTTGTCCACGTGTTCATGTGTCCACGTGTCCACGTGTTCATGTGTTCATGTGTACATGTGTTCATGTGTTCACGTCTGTGTGTGTTCATGTGTTCATGTGTTCATGTGTCCACGTGTTCATGTGTGTGTGTTCATGTGTTCATGTGTTCATGTGTTCATGTGTCCACGTGTTCATGTGTCCACTCTTCCTCCTCAGCTTGCCTCCATTTTGTTTTGAGGAAATCAAAACTCTTTTTCTATTTTTGCCACTTTAACTGTGGGAGTTTTTGACATTTGGAAGTGACGTTTGGTTTATTACTATTGTTTATTTTATTATTTCTATTAGCCTGTGAATGTTCTCATGTGTCCAGGTCGTCGTTCTCCTCAAAGCAATTTCAGTCAAAAACAACTGGACTGGTTATTTATTTATTTACTTTGTCTGTTATTATCATTTTTTATATCATTAATTATTTATTAATTTCATTTTATTTTCTTCATCTCCATCATTACTATCTATATAAATATATTTCTTCCCATTTAAATATTATTATTTATTTATTTATTAACTTCATTTATTATCATTATTATACTGTATCTCTTCTCTTTTTAAATATGATTATTTTTTTATTATTTTATTTTATTTACTCTGTTATTATAATTATCATTATTATATTTCTTATATATTATTTATTAATTTTGATTTCATTTCTTCATCTTCGTCATTACTATCATTATTATATTTCTTCTCTTTTTAAATATGATTATTTTTGTATTATTTTTATTTTATTTACTTTGTCTGTTATTATTATTATATTTATTCTCTTTTAAATATTATTATTAATATTATTATTATTATTATTATTATTATTATTAATTCATATTAATTAATGTTAATATTCATTTATGAACACAAACATCATGTTTGCATTAATGTTTAAATGATCCTTTAACCCTTCACATGTTCACAGAGTCTGGAGTTCAACACAAGGGCGCTCCTGCAGGATTTTGTGACATCACTAGTTCACAGCCAATCAGAGTCCAGCCCTTGAGGTGAAACGTGCGGAGCTCAAACTCTAAACTGAGGCTGGACTCTTCAGTGAAGCCTCGTGTCCAGCTGGGAAACTTTTAACACCAACAACGTGTTTGTTCAGAGAGAGAAGAGTCGGAGTAATCACATGAAATCACATAATTACTCAAAGACGAGAACGTGTCGTGGTCGCCGTCGTCAGGACACAAACAACAACCAGCGAGCGGCGGGAGAGCGCTGCCGCTGACAGCCGCCGAGTAAACAATTAAGACTCCATCTCTAAATTTAAGACGTGACAGCTTGAGACGGCGCTCCGACGAAAAGCCTCTAATTTGCGGTTAATATCACATCTGAAGCTCGGAGCAGAGATCCACCGGTCGCCATGGCAGCGGCGTGTTATTAATAGCGCGGAAACAGATGCCTGAGCGCCACGCTGCCACTTAGGGCCGATCAGAACCGCCGCGTCTCAACACCTATGATTGATCAGTTTTACACCGGCGCCATGCATACGGAGCCCGTGGGCGTTGTTTTCATCGAGCCTCCTCCGCCGCCGACTCGGATGCGGGCGACGCCACTTGCCGTGTCATCTGCCACTTTAGCGCGAGGGAAAATGCACAGTGCTGCGGAAAGTGATCAAGAACGCTAATGAAATGATCAAGCGCCGCGCCGGGTCTTCTGCTGCTGCCACTCCAGAGAGAGAGGGAGGAGAAGACAACGTTCTTCTGCAGGAGGTGAAACCACAGAAGAAGAAGTTTCAGAGTTAAAGTGTTGAGATCGATCCGTCATGGAAGAGTTGTTCAGACCCCGGGGACGCAACGGGCACTGGCGCTCTCACAACGCCGTCGCCATTAAGGTCAAATGTGGGGAAATGTAGTACGGTGTGTGTGTGTGTGTGAGAGAGGGAGAGAGAGGGAGAGGGAGAGAGAGAGAGAGAGAGAGAGAGAGAAAGAGAGGGTAAGAGAGAGAGAGGGAGAGAGAGAGAGAGAGAGAGAGAGAGAGAGAGAGGGAGAGAGAGAGAGAGAGAGAGAGAAAGGGAGAGAGCATGCAGCAAAGGCCTCTTGCAGTACGGTGTGTGTGTGAATGTGAGGGAGAGAGAGAGAGAGAGAGAGAGAGAGAGGGAGCGAGGGAGCAGCAAAGGCCTCCAGGTGAGAATCGGACCCGGCCGCTGCAGCACTCATTTGAACGTGCGCGTGCACAGATGTGCGTGCACAGATCATTTCCTGCGCTGCGTTCTTCTTCACCACGGGGTAAAAGTGTCCCGGGTTGTTGCGGCGTCTGTTCTACCACACGCCACATCCCGCTGAGAGCTGCATCCAATCAGCGACCGGGCTTCTCTCGGGGGTTTCGAGCGCCGTTTTTTGGCCGCTCCAGCGACATCTCATCTCATCTCATCTCATCTCATCTCATCTTCAGCCTCTTATCCGGGGTCGGGTCTCGGGGGCAGCAGCTCCAGCAGGGGACCCCAAACTTCCCTTTCCCGGGCCACATTAACCAGCTCTAACTGGGGGATCCTGAGGCGTTCCCAGGCCGGTGTGCCGACTCACGTGCACATCAGGGGCGTTTCGGCGAGATAGATCCTCCTCATTCTTAATGGAAACGCAGCTAAAGGTACTTTTCGTTCCAGGGGACTGTTTCCGCGTTGTGTCGGCTAAAATCCCGTTTGCTCTTGTGTGAAGGAACTCGGCACTCAACACTGATTGTTAGGAGTCTGATGTGAATTGTGATCCCGCGTAGACCGCCTCGTGAAAACCAGTTACCTCCTCCGTGTGTTGTTCCGGAGCTGATCTCTCGCTCTCGCTCCCCGTCCCATCATGCAGCTCTGCGTGTTGAGCGGATTGTGTTCTGTGAGACGGCGTTACCTTTCCTCTTTGCGGATGAAACAGGAAGCGTTCAGATTAAACTCCGCAGGTAGAAAATATTACCATCTTCATTCGAGACACACGTCGGTGCCGCCTCGCCAGAAACATTCAAGTAAAACGATGGAAGGAGAAAATGAAAGCGGGGAAAGGAAGCGACGCACGGGCTAAGTGGCGTGTGGGTCGTCTGTCAGCAGTGTCTGAGTGTGAGGCAGAGCTGCCCTGAAACAAGCTGCACGGGTAAGAAGAGATAAAGTACCTCAGAGTGGTGTTCGTCGTTCTGCTGCAGGACCTCGATGCACAGCTCTCCCAGTCGCATCATGTCCTCCAGTCTTTTCTCCGGAGCCGCCTGAGCCTCCACTGAAGGTCGGGACACAGAAGCACAAACACTCGGTTAACGCACGAGATATAAAACTACATTTCCCATAAACCTCTGATGGCACTCTTCTTCTTCTTTGGGTTTTTAATGTAGAGAGGCCGCCTGGAGCAGTGAGCGCGAGCGTGACCACAGAAGGAGAAAAAGCAGGTACCACAATGTCTCATCTTCAACCGCTTCTGCCCCCGCGATACTCCAGCAGGGGACCCCAAACTTCCCTTTCCCGGGCCACATTAACCAGCTCTAACTGGGGGATCCTGAGGCGTTCCCAGGCCAGTGTGGGGATCTAATCTCTCCACCTGGTCCTGGGTCTTCCCCGAGGCCTCCTCCCAGCTGGACGTGCCTGGAACACCTCCCTAGGGAGGCGCCCAGGGTTCATCCTTACCAGATGATCCTGAACCACCTCAACTGGCTCCTTTCAACGCAAAGGAGCAGCGGCTCTACTCCGAGTTCCTCACGGATGCTGAACTTCTCCCCCTCTCTCTAAGGGAGACTCCAGACCCCCTCCTGAGGAAACACATTTCACACGCTTGGACTTGGACCTGGTTCTTTGGGTCCTGACCCAGCTTTCATGACCACAGGTGAGGGTAGGAACCAGGACTGAGCAGTAGATCCAGAGCTTTGTCTTCCTCAGCTCTCTTTTGGTCACAACGGTGCGGTAGAGCGACTGCAGCTCCGCCCCCGCTGCTCCGATTCTCCGGTCACACTCACGCTCCATCATCCCCTCACTCGCGAACATGATCCCGAGGTACTCGAACTCCTTCACTAAGGATGTATTTTAAAAACTAACCCTCAAGGGCTGCACAATAATTTTTTTAATATATCGATAGTTGTTCAACACGCCCTCCTTCACGTCCCCTCGGCCCTCGGCATCACGGAGGCCACTTAGGGCGCACTTCCACTGTGCGTCCGTCCCGTGCCCCGTGCTTTAGGGTCCTTGTCCCCCCCTCCAGGCCCGTTTGTACTCACACTACCTGGGCCTCGGAGAATGCTTCTTGCTGCCTATACGTCATCACGCCGTAACACGTCACACGCATTGATGACATCATGGCGATGCGTGGCTTTGTTTCCAGATCTTTCCGTAGACCTCGGAGTTTTTGTGCGTCTTGTCGACTGTTTTTGAATC
The DNA here is from genome assembly GCF_963691815.1 of Echiichthys vipera. Classification (NCBI taxonomy): domain Eukaryota; kingdom Metazoa; phylum Chordata; class Actinopteri; order Perciformes; family Trachinidae; genus Echiichthys; species Echiichthys vipera. The sequence goes on from NC_139832.1 coordinate 2,358,193, forward strand.
TTTTCATCGACCAAATCTGCAGTAAACACTCCACCTCCGCATCACACCAACGTGAACCTTTCACCGCCATTGTTTGAAATGTCCGCGCATGGTCCCTCCTTCTTTTTTCTACGTCCCAACAGGCGCACAGGAAATGACCTCAGAGCCGCCGTAGGCCTCGTGCTCGTACACGTGCGCACGCTCGTGCTCGTACACGTGCAAACGTGCTTTACAAAAGCCCACCTCTCTCAGACGGGCTGTGGACGGCAAGCGTGCCGCAGCTAGGCGCGGAGCGGTTGCACTCACACTGGTCAAAGGAACCAGACTTTACCTGTAAAACCTGTTTGGGCCCGGTGCGGAAGGACAGTGTGTGTGCGCCCTCACAGAGCTGAGGGTGGAGCAGGGGATGAAATGAAACGCATCTGCCCTCGTTCACTTCGGCCCAAACTGTCATGGATCCGGCACCAGGTGCAGGTTTAGCGCTGAACTGCTACAATCAGAAACACCCTGAGACTCATTTGAACGAGATAAAGGTGTTCTCTACGGGTGATTGCAGTATGTCGGCACCGTCTGCACCGAACAGCTGCATCGTCTCTGATTCAGAAGCGTCTATATCATGATTACCATCATCATTATTATTATTATTGCTGTAATATATCGCAAAATAACATTTATTCCGTGCGTTTACAGATAATGTTGAGAGGAAACCACACGAGTCAAGTATAGAGACATAAACTAAGGAGACTCAACATCTACTTCAGAAACGACAGAACAGCCCACACGTGTAATAAACAGATTATAATCAGATATTATTTATAGAGAACTGACACAGAAGAGCGTCAGACCGTGACTCCTACCCACGGACGTATTCTCTTCCACCAAATGCATAACTGCAATGCATTGTGGGTGATATCCGCCCCTGGAGTGACCCTGGTTGTTCACTCAGCCTTCCAAGGGTCCGAGTCACCAAGTTACCTTTAGTTTCTCACATTCGGCTGGCAACTGGAGGGTCGCCGGTTCAAGTCCCTGTATGCGGTATGAGTGGAGCGTGGACTGGTGGTTGGAGAGATGCCAGTTCATCTCCTGGGCTCTGTCAAGGTGCTGTTGAGCAAGGCACCGAACCCCCAACTGCTCGAGGCGATGAGCCATTGGCAGCCCCCTCGCTCTGACATCTCTCCATTAATTGCATGTACATAGGTCCTGTGTGTGTGTGTGTGTGTGTGTGTGTGTGTGTGTGTGTGTGTGTGTGTGTGTGTGTGTGTGTGTGTGTGTGTGTGTGTGTGTGTAACCTGTATAATAATAATAAACTCTCACCCTTGATCTGAGCGTACTCCATGAGCTGGCTGTAGTTGATTTGAGCGGCGTGCTCCAGACACTTCTGCACCAGCTTCTTCATCTCCTCCGGAGGAACAGGCGTGGTGATGTCCTTCATCAGAACCTGCAACCACACACGGCCTCACCTCAGTGACGCACGACAGGAACCACTCTACCACCCTTGTCCTCCTGCAGGAGCCTTTCTAAATGACTCTCAGGTCTAGTGACGGACCGACACATCAGCCTTAGTCGATGACCGACACGGACCGCCGATTTTCTGGAGCCGATATTTGGAGCTGATTCTACTTTTGCTTCCATAATTCACATCATAAAAATTACCTAATTACCTTAAAAAAACACAAATATCGGCCGATACGCCTTAAAAAACCACAAATATCGGCCGATACACCTTAAAAAAACACAAATATCGGCCGATACACCTTGAAAACACCACAAATATCGGGCGATACACCTTAAAAAACACAAATATCAGCCAATACACCTTAAAAAAACACAAATATCGGCAGATACACCTTAAAAAAACACAAATATCGGCCGATACACCTTAAAAAAACACAAATATCGGCAGATCCACCTTAAAAAACACAAATATCGGCAGATACACCTCAAAAAAACACAAATATCGTCCGATACACCTTAAAAAAACACAAATATCAGCAGATACACCTTAAAAAAACACAAATACCGGCCGATACGCCTTAAAAAAACACATATATCGGCCGATACGCCTTAAAAAAACACAAATATCGGCCGATACAACTTAAAAAAACACAAATATCTGCAGATACGCCTTAAAAAATCACAAATATCGGCAGATACGCCTTAAAAAAACACAAATATCGGCCGATACACCTTAAAAAAACACAAATATCTGCAGATTCACCCTAAAAAAACAGAAATATCGGCCGATACACCCTAAAAAAACACAAATATCAGCCCTTACACCTTAAAAAACACAAATATCGGCCGATACACCTTAAAAAAACACAAATATCAGCCGATACGCCTTAAAAAAACACAAATATCGGCAGATACACCTTAAAAAAACACAAATAACGGCAGATGCGGGCTGCTGCGTTCGCCGTAGTTTTTCCCTAACTTTATTCACAGACGGGCGTCCACAGGCAGCTGCGTGTTGCCGTAGACGCCTTTTTTAAGTTCATTAAATGTTCCTCTTTTTAAATTGAGACTTGTAACATTTGTTTTCATCATTGTGCAATTTTTATGATGTGAATTGAGGGAGAAAAGTAGAATCGGCTCCAGAAAATCGGTCATCGCCTAAGGCTGATGAATAAAAACAAACACATCAGTGGATCCGTACTTCCGCGTGATTCGCAGGACATTCGGTAAATTATGAGCCCAGAACTTTTCTCCTCTGCGATCTCACGGAAACATTTCAGCAGCACTCAGAAATAAAACCTTTACAGGAAGTTTGCACAAACAGGGAATGCATTTAAACGTGTTCCTGTACCCGTTCCTGCAGGGACAGCGTTGCCTTCAGGGCCCCATCTGGTCGTCCAAAGGGAAAGCAGTACCTGCAGATGCAAAACGTGGGCGGTCATCACAATTAGAAACAATGTCAAGGACGACTGTGTGGAGAAGAATCAAAAAATAAAAAAAGCAGAATAATGGGAAGCAGCGGCAGTAAGAAATCAGTCAGCGTCAACAGATGGCTGCTTTCTTTCATCTAATTACACTGATGAGCTTTTCTCACCTCGGGCGCCGTCTGAGCGCAGACGACACGGTTCAGGGGAGGATGCGCGTCGCTAATTGACAAGTGAACAGAACTAAATAAACAAAAGATGCGCGGTCACAAAGGTTCACTCTACTGGACGAAAACCTGCGGGCAGATGTTCTGTTCCTTCACGCATGTAAAAATAAATTCAAGCGTCTTTGTTCGGAGACTTCAATTCGAGTCACGAGTTTGTGATGTTCATGCACGAGAAAGATGAAAAGAAGAACGACCTGGTATTGTTTTGGATGAAGTGTTTCAAAGGAGCGGGCTGCTGACAGAAATGTATACACACAGCATCAGTATAGAATATAAAGATTTATTAAATGTGCAACAGTTCAACGAGCCCGCGGTTCAGTGTGTGTCGAGGCTTCTGGGTTTGTTTCGCACGTTGTGTGAATCTTCTGAGAATAACGTTTTTCTTCCATTCAGAGATTTAATACGTTGAAATCAACAAAAGTCTATTCAGACCACACGTAAAGGACGATGGTGCACCGTTAAATATCAGATTTTCCCCTCACAAGCGTCTGTCTCAGAGGAATTGAACACATTTTCAGGCCCTTTATGAAAACTTTCCAAAAGTTTGCATTTCTGAAGAGCTGGGGGAACTCATTTCCTCTTACCAAACAGGGCATGTATGTGACGTTTGGGGGAGGGGCGTACGTCCAGCTGGCTGACGTTTACCTCCGAGGAGGAGTGAGGGCCAGAGGCTAGCTGTCTCCGTCTCCGTCGAGGTCCGTTCTCTCAACTTGATCCAATCGTCCTCGCCTATGGGAGTCGCCATCTTGTCAGACTTTGACTCCGCCTCATTTCCTCTGACCAAAAAAGGGCATGTATGTGACGTTGGAGGGAGGGGCGTGAGTCCATCTGGCTGACGTTTACCTCCGAGGAGAAGTGAGGGCCAGAGGCTAGCTGTCACTCAAGAGGCCACTCCCCTAATTATCCATGAACTTTAACCTCCAATAAAATAAAAACTAGCCCCTCCCCCTCAGTGTTGTCATGGAGATCTGAGCTAAACACACAGACTAGAATGTTCTTTTGCCCTTAAACAGGTTTAATGATGCTGTGTAAACGGCCTGTTTAACATGGGGCTCAATGAGAAACTGCTCTGTTATGAAACCTGCCCCTAGTGGACACTCAGGGAACTGGGCGGGGCTTGATGTGAACCCATGAACGCTAGTGTCAAACTGTGTGTTTACATAGGCAGCACTCACTAGCCAATCACAGCCAAGTTAGCGAGTGAGGGCTTACGTCATAGGCTGTAAATGGAGTTGTAACCTCTGTCAGTGTCGGATCCAGTCGGTCCAATAACATTTAGGGAAGTCTAGAAGAGTGACCCCTATTCGAGTTAGCGTAAACGTAGTTGCATTAGTAGTCACTCAGGGCGCCCTCCCACTGTCCGCCCGTCCCGTGCCCCGTGCTTTAGGGTCCTTGTCCCCCCCTCCAGGCCCGTTTGTACTCACACTACCTGGGCCTCGGAGAATGCTTCTTGCTGCCTATACGTCATCACGCCGTAACACGTCACACGCATTGATGACGTCATGGCGATGCGTGGCTTTGTTTCCAGATCTTTCCGTAGACCTCAGAGTTTTTGTGCGTCTTGTCGACTGTTTTTGAATCTTTTCATCGACCAAATCTGCAGTAAACACTCCACCTCCGCATCACACCAACGTGAACCTTTCACCGCCATTGTTAGAAATGTCTGCGCACGGTCCCTCCTTCTTTTTTCTACGTCCCAACAGGCGCACAGGAAATGACCTCAGAACCGCCGTAGGCCTCGTGCTCGTACACGTGCACATGCTCGTGCTCGTACATGTGCAAACATGCTTTACTAAAGCCCACCTCTCTCAAACGGGCCGTGGACGGCCAGCTGGCCGCAGTTATGTGCGGAGCGGTTGCACTGACACTGGTCAAACGCACCAGGCTTGACCCAAAAAACCTGTTTTGGCCCGGTGCGGAAGGACAGTGTGAGTGCGCCCTAGGAGAACTGACGCTTTTGGCACTTCCTGATTGGATCAAACAGGAAGTCGCTGTTGTGGGGGTTTGGGATAAATAGAGGTTCAAAAGGAGTATTTGATGAACTACCTCTCGTCAACTTTCATCATCATTGAATCAGGCTGATGTTTGAAATCACTTTGACATTTATGAAAATATTTTATCAGAAACCAAATTAAACCAAACATCAGGAACAAAAAAACATAATTTCCGTTTGTCATTGAGAAGAACCGACGCTTCACAAGAACTGAATACTCTGACTCTTATTTGTTGCATTTTGTTGCAGTAATTGGGGTGATTTTCCCGCTGCATAGCTCACTGAAGTCCTTTTCACACACAAAGTGAGTAATAAGACGTTCAGGCTGACAGCGATGCGGGTCAGACCCGGGTCGGCAGCCTCTCTGAATGGCCGACCGTGCCTCGCTGGGAAATTGTATTTAACTTCTGATATTTTTGTTTTTGCCTGATACAATGTGAGAGAAACCTAATTTGCCTCCTGGATTATGTTCGGTTGGTGAAGGTGAGAGAAGGATCACGGCTCCAGTTTAAATGCTAATGAGAATCAACACGCGCAGTCTGGTGGTGTTTAACCGAGACCGTAATCTTCCCGCACAGGGAGCCACAAGTCTAAACATCAAGTTTAATAATGCTCCAGTCGTTGGAGTGGATACTGCAGGAGGATAATAACTGAGTTCCCACTGAAAGTTCTGCTCATAAAGCCTGTGAATGTTCTCATGTGTCCAGGTCGTCGTTCTCCTCAAAGCAGTTTCAGTCCAAAGCAACTGGACTTGGTTATTTGTCTAGGAAGACGTTTCACCTCTCATCCAAGAGGCTTCATCAGTTCATGTACACATCTGACCAGGCTGGGACTGGACCAGGACCAGGCTGGGACTGGACCAGGACCAGGACCAGGACCAGGCTGGGACTGGTCCAACTAACTGGTGTGGAGATCCAGGTATTTAACCTCTCACAAGGCCGATGATGTCACTGAAACCCTTTGTGCTCCAAGTGCCAACGACCGTCGTTAGAGGGACAGTCGTTGCTAGGAAGTTGGTCTGGACTTCGTTATTGCTGGTCCAGTCCCAGCCTGGTCCTGGTCCTGGTCCAGTCGTTGGTGGAAGTAGGTCTGGACTTGGTTAGTGCTCTATTGAGTCTGAACGACAGTGGTTGGAGTCACAGGAGGCCTTGTGTGAACAGTTGTTCTTTGAGGTTAGATTGTTGGATCTCCTGGGAAGGGATGAAAGGGCAGCATTGTAAATTGGAGATAAGTGGTGTCTCAGACCGCTCATAAATGGAGTGAATAAACGATTATAAACGAGACCGGGTTTGTTTGGGTCGGAGTGCGTCAGGGGTTCTTGCATCTGGAAACAAAGCCACGCATCGCCATGACGTCATCAATGCGTGTGACGTGTTACGGCGTGATGACGTATAGGCAGCAAGAAGCATTCTCCGAGGCCCAGGTAGTGTGAGTACAAACGGGCCTGGAGGGGGGCACAAGGACCCTAAAGCACGGGGCACGGGACGGAGGCACAGTGGGAGGGCGCCCTTAAACTTCGGTGCGGATGTTTGCAATGGAGACGGACAAATAAAATTGAATTGAATAGAATTGAATGTGGTGTCTACTCGGTGTGTGTGAGGAGCCGTGTATGTGGTGTGTGTGAGGAGCCGTGTACGTGGTGTGTGTGAGGAGCCGTGTACGTGGTGTGTGTGAGGAGCCGTGTACGTGGTGTGTGTGAGGAGCCGTGTACGTGGTGTGTGTGAGGAGCCGCGTGTGTGTGTGTGAGGAGCCGTGTGTGTGAGGAGCCGTGTGTGTGGTGTGTGTGAGGAGCCGTGTGTGTGAGGAGCCGTGTGTGTGTGTGTGAGGAGCCGTGTGTGTGGTGTGTGTGAGGAGCCGTGTGTGAGGAGCCGTGTGTGTGTGAGGAGCCGTGTGTGTGAGGAGCCGTGTGTGTGGTGTGTGTGAGGAGCCGTGTGTGTGGTGTGTGTGAGGAGCCGTGTGTGTGAGGAGCCGTGTACGTGGTGTGTGTGTGAGGAGCCGTGTGTGTGAGGAGCCGTGTACTCGGTGTGTGTGAGGAGCCGTGTGTGTGTGTGTGTGTGTGAGGAGCCGTGTGCAGGGTGTGTGTGAGGAGCTGTGTGGTGTGTGTGAGGAGCTGTGTGTGTGTGTGTGTGTGTGTGAGGAGCCATGTGTGTGTGTGTGTGTGTGTGTGAGGAGCCATGTGTGTGTGTGTGTGCTGAAGACGCCTAAACAAACAAACGTTCATCTTCTACTTGTGAGTCTCGACTGTCGATGGCGAGTAACGACCGCACAGTGATGAGCTAATCTTTAGCTAATCTCCTTCCTGTGAAGACGGAGTAATAGCGATAATAATAATAATCATTATAATCACGATCATCGTCATTAGAGGAGCAGCTGTAGTTTAAACGTACAACCTTCGGCGACTCTTCAGTGGCTGAGCTCGGCTTTGAATCCAAACCAAACTGTGGAGATCCTGCTCTTGTCTGGGGGCGTTAGCATAATCCCTGCATTGTTGCGGCCATTGTTTGCCAGCATTAGCCTCTTGTTGAGGTGAGTTAGTAATGACTCCCGCTGATCGACCCCCCTCCCCCTCCCGCTCGGCCCTGACCGCCCCCCCCTCCCCTCCTCTCCGGGGCCAGATGGAGGGCCCCTCTCAGGCGTGAAGGGTTTAAAGAGCCGGGCTTCAGGACAGTTAATGGCACCGGTCCATTCAGACGAGTGTTGCTCGAGGTCTCGGGGCTGCCGCTTTCACACCGCGCTCACAATGTGTTCACACGGCGGCGGCGGCGCTGAATAGCAGCACGCAGATGCAGGGAGGTCTCATCAGCCTGCTCTCCACGCATGTCCTGCACCTGTTGTGCGCTGCTGCTGATGGGGCTCTAAATACCCAGACTGCCCCGCTTCATCACGCTGGAGGTAAAAGGAGCATACCGCTGCTTTTACGCGCTCTTCAAAACCCACTTCACGCCGCAGCGTTTAGAACTCGTGCTGCAGAGGTTAACGTGTGTTTTTCCAGCGTCTCTCATTCATTTCTGTAACGATCATCATCAAATCACCGTTAACAGATAAAACAAACACGTCCTCCGCACGTCACAGAGACGCACACGGGGACGGGACGGGTCCCTTTCTTAGTGATGGATTCAACACGACCACACAGGTGGAATAAACTACTACTACTACTAAACTACATGCATGGATATATATATTATAAACTATCTACATGTACATGTATATATATATATATATTATAAACCATCTGCATCAGAATCAGAAAACCTTTAATGTTTAACGCAGACGGGGACATTCGTTTGTCACAGCAGCGACAGAAAATTACAAAATAAGATACAAAAATAGCAAAAATAAGCAATAAAGTTACATTTAAAAAGGGAAGAAATAGAAATAGACATATATACATATTCACATGATAGAGTGCAGGTGTTCTTGTTTTGTAATAATAAAATATGGAATAAATAAATATGAGTAAATATGAGTAAATAGTGCAAAAACAGAAGTGACCTTAGGACAGGCAAGGGTATGTATGTTATAAACTACTTGCACGGGTATATATATATATATATATATATATATATATATATATATATATATATATATATATATATATTATAAACTATCTGCATGCTCCGCTCAGGGCGCCTCCAGCTCGTCCGCATGGACATTTTAAAATCCATATTAAGAGATTTAAGAGATTTATAAAACAAGCAAATGAAAGTTTTAAATTGGATCACATTTACAATAACACTGGAATTTACATCTAAAATAACGTCAATAACATACTTAATATATATTAATATTCAATGTTGGTTAAATTTGAAAATAAATGTCGTAACACAGCTAATCAGCCCCAAAAGTGCTCTCAATGCGTTGGTTATAGGGGATTATCATAGTTTACACAATGTGTTTATACATGAATTAAGTGTTTTATAGTTTTTATAGTAGAATTCTCTTATTCTCTTATTTTTTTGTTAAATTTAATTTAGTGAACCTGAAAAACGTTAAGTGAGCAGAACTAAAAGTGTGACGTTGTGGTCAGTGACTGACGTAAATTGGGTTCAATGTGTATCAAACAATGCACACAATAAAGAATGGGAGTTATCACAAAGCATGACTGTTAAGTTACACAAACTTAAACAAAAGTATGTTAATTATGATTAATTTAAGTATTTCACACTCAGAATAAACTGGTAACTCACCATCAGACGTGTTCTTTACTTATTTTTGTCTGAGTTTGCAAACTTTGATCATTTAGTTTAAGTAAAACCAACTTATTACGTTTGACAGTGTAGAGACAGTGAGTAAGGGTTTGTCTAAAGTCAATAAATGAATGGATGAATTTGTCTAAAGTCCATAAATGAATGAGTGAATTTGTCTAACGTCCATAAATGAATGGATGAATTTGTCTAAAGTCCATAAATGAATGAATGAATTTGTCTAAAGTCCATAAATGAATGAATGAATTTGTCTAAAGTCCATAAATGAATGAATGAATTTGTCTAAAGTCCATAAATGAATGAATGAATTTGTCTAAAGTCCATAAATGAATGAATCAATTTGTCTAAAGTCCATAAATAAATGAATGAATTTGTCTAAAGTCCATAAATGAATGAGTGAATTTGTCTAACGTCCATAAATGAATGGATGAATTTGTCTAAAGTCCATAAATGAATGAATGAATTTGTCTAAAGTCCATAAATGAATGGATGAATTTGTCTAAAGTCCATAAATGAATGAATGAATTCGTCTAAAGTCCATAAATGAATGCATGAATTTGTCTAAAGTCCATAAATGAATGAATTAATTTGTCTAAAGTCCATAAATGAATGAATGAGTTTGTCTAAAGTCCATAAATGAATGAGTGAATTTGTCTAAAGTCCATAAATGAATGAGTGAATTTGTCTAAAGTCCATAAATGAATGGATGAATTTGTCTAAAGTCCATAAATGAATGAGTGAATTTGTCTCAAGTCCATAAATGAATGAATGAATCCGTCTAAAGTCCATAAATGAATGAATGAATTTGTCTAAAGTCAATAAATGAATGAATCAATCTGTCTAAAGTCCATAAATGAATGAGTGAATTTGTCTAAAGTCCATAAATGAATGAGTGAATTTGTCTTAAGTACATAAATGAATGAATGGATTTGTCTAAAGTCCATAAATGAATGAGTGAATTTGTCTAAAGTCCATAAATGAATGAATGAATCTGTCTAAAGTCCATAAATTAATGAATGAATCTGTCTAAAGTGCATAAATGAATGAATGAATTTGTCTATAGTGCATAAATGAATGAATGAATTTGTTTAAAGTCCATAAATGAATTTGTCTAAAGTCCATAAATGAATGAATGAATCTGTCTAAAGTCCATAAATGAATGAATGAATTTGTCTAAAGTCCATAAATGAATGAATTAATTTGTCTAAAGTCCATAAATGAATGAATGAATCCGTCTAAAGTCCATAAATGAATGAATGAATTTGTCTAAAGTCCATAAATGAATGAATTAATTTGTCTAAAGTCCATAAATGAATGAATGAATTTGTCTAAAGTCCATAAATGAATGGATGAATTTGTCTAAAGTCCATAAATGAATGGATGAATTTGTCTAAAGTCCATAAATTAATGAATGAAATTGTCTAAAGTCCATAAATGAATGAATGAATTCGTCTAAAGTCCATAAATGAATGAATGAATTTGTCTAAAGTCCATAAATGAATGAATGAATTTGTCTAAAGTCCATAAATGAATGAATGAATTTGTCTAAAGTCCATAAATGAATGAATGAATTTGTCTAAAGTCCATAAATGAATGAGTGAATTTGTCTAAAGTCCATAAATGAATGAATGAATTTGTCTAAAGTCCACAAATGAATGAGTGAATTTGTCTTAAGTACATAAATGAATGAATGGATTTGTCTAAAGTCCATAAATTAATGAATGAATTTGTCTAAAGTCCATAAATGAATGAATGAATTTGTCTAAAGTCCATAAATTAATGAATGAATTTGTCTAAAGTCCATAAATTAATGAATGAATTTGTCTAAAGTCCATAAATGAATGGATGACTTTGTCTAAAGTCCATAAATGAATGAATTAATTTGTCTAAAGTCCATAAATGAATGAATGAATTTGTCTAAAGTCCATAAATGAATGGATGAATTTGTCTAAAGTACATAAATGAATGAGTGAATTTGTCTAAAGTCCATAAATGAATGAGTGAATTTGTCTAAAGTACATAAATGAATGAGTGAATTCGTCTAAAGTCCATAAATGAATGAATGAATTTGTCTAAAGTCAATAAATGAATGAATGAATTTGTCTAAAGTCCATAAATGAATGGATGAATTTGTCTAAAGTCAATAAATGAATGAGTGAATTTGTCTAAAGTCCATAAATGAATGGATGAATTTGTCTAAAGTCCATAAATGAATGTAAATCTCTGTGTTGTAGTTGTGTGAGTGTGATGAAAGGGTGTCCGTACCTAAAGTGTGTGATCTGGTTGTCCAGCAGAGCCATGAGGCGACCTCTGACGGCCTCAAAGTGGTCTTTCTCCTCCACGGTCACCGTCCCCATCCCGTCGGGCCTGAGGACGCACAGAGATCAGACACAGGACACGGTCAGCGGAATCGCCTTCACCTCTGGGCTACAGATCACAGGCTGAAGGATGGACACGGGGACGCCGCTGCTGCTTCTCTTCTGTTAACACTCCGCAAAACAACTCTCACAATATTGCAATGCTACTGTGACGCTGTAGCTAGTGAAGTGACAAGCTAGTCCCCATTGACAGCAACACTTGATTCTGCCCTTAAGGTCGCACTCACACTGTCCATACGTACCATGCCCAAACACATTTCACGGGTAAAGTCTGGTTTCTTTGACCAGTGTGAGTGCAACCACACCGCGCCTAGCTGCAGCACGCTGGCTGGCTCCCGTTTGAGAGAGGTGGGCTTTTGTAACCCACGTTTGCACATGTACGAGCACGAGGCCTACGGCGGTTCTGAGGTCATTTCCTGTGCGCCTGTTGGGACGTAGAAAAAAGAAGGAGGGACCATGCGCGGACATTTCAAACAATGGCGGTGAAAGGTTCACGTTGGTGTGATGCGGAGGTGGAGTGTTTACTGCAGATTTGGTCGATGAAAAGATTCAAAAACAGTCGACAAGACGCACAAAAACTCCGAGGTCTACGGAAAGATCTGGAAACAAAGCCACGCATCGCCATGACGTCATCAATGCGTGTGACGTGTTACGGCGTGATGACGTATAGGCAGCAAGAAGCATTCTCCGAGGCCCAGGTAGTGTGAGTACAAACGGGCCTGGAGGGGGGGACAAGAACCCTAAAGCACGGGGCACGGGACGGAGGCACAGTGGGAGTGTGGCCTTAGTGAGTATAAAGTAGCTTCACACATTGACGCATGTCACACCTCAGATCACTTATTAAATTAAGTGATAACTTTGTGGTGTGAGTTCTAATGCACGTGTAAAGGAATGGAGCACAATCATGACACATTGCACAATAGTGTGTAGGATTTGAACGGGGGGCTGGAGCCGATCCCAGCTGACATCAGGCGTGAGGCGGGGTCCACCCTGGACAGGACGCCAGTCTATCACAGGACACATAGAGACGAACAGAGACAGACAACCATTCACACCTACGGGTGATTTAGAGTCATCAATGAACCCAACACCTGCACGTCTTTGGACTGTGGGAGGAAACCGGAGAACCCGGAGAAAACCCACGCAGACACGGGGACAACATGCAGACTCCACACAGAAGGGCCCAGGCCCCGGGTGCGAACCTGGAACCTTCTCGCTGTGAGGCGACAGTGCTAACAACTACATCACCGTGCAGCTTTTGTGCAATATGCAACCTGTAATTTGTTGCGACGCCGTAAAAGAAGACGGAGCACCAGAGTCCTGGATGTGTGATGCTGAAGGAGGTTATTTATACTCGAGAATGAGCCGGAGAGTCGTCGACACACGTAAGTGAATGAAGCCACCTCTGTTCTGAGGCTCAAACAGCAAAGCTACTAGAAAGGTGAAGCGAGACAGCAAAGGGGGGATGCGTAAACATCCGATTGGCTGTAACGCATAAACATGGAGGGAAGGATTCACACCAGCTAGGAAAAGTGTCACCCGGTGACGGTGAGCGTGAACATCCATCTACAGCTGTGTCTGCAACCTGCCACAGAGTGAGACACGAGACGCCAAGAGAAAGCACGGCCTCGGCGTGTTCCTCAGAGGGTTTAGGACGGGTAACTGACCCCGGCAGTGATCTACAGAAAACCCTGTAATTACAGCTCTCCACTCACACACAAGGACTCATCATTAACTACAATTAGTCCCCAACACAACCCTCCTACCTCCTGACATGCTGTCGAGTTATGTCAGCTCCGAAGTCTTATTGCGTTCACTGTTGTACCGTCGGTCTTGTCACTGTGTTTCTCGCTCGTTGTCAAGCTGCCGACAGTAAACATCGAATGCAGCATTCATGTGTTCATTAAGGAAACAAGCTTTTAATGTGAAACGTTTGCAGGAAGAAAATAAACTATTAAAGTTACAATCACAAAGATGTGGTTTCGTTCTCTTTGGCGCCCCCTATGGCGATAAGCGGTAATGGCAAGTGTGTTTTGGGATCTCACTTTCACTTGATTTTGTAAAAGTGAAAGTCCGTCGTGAAATCATCCCCGGGTCTTTTTCCGCAAATTCGTTCATCAAATAAGACATCGAGACAATTTTTTCATGTATGAACGATTAACGATCGGTTCGCAGCCGGATGAGGATCAGCACCTCTAAATCTGAGGCCGTGGCTCTCTGCAGGAAACCGGTGGATTGTTACTCCAGGTAGGAAATGAGTCTTGACCCCAAGTGAAGGAGTTCAAGGACCTCGGGATCATGTTCACGAGTGAGGGGACGATGGAGCGTGAGTTTGGCCGGAGAATCGGAGCAGCGGGGCGGAGCTGCAGTCGCTCTACCGCACCGTTGTGACCAAAAGAGAGCTGAGGAAGACAAAGCTCTGGATCTACCGCTCAGTCCTGGTTCCTACCCTCACCTGTGGTCATGAAAGCTGGGTCAGGACCCAAAGAACCAGGTCCAAGCGTCTGAAGTGTGTTTCCTCAGGAGGGGGTCTGGAGTCTCCCTTAGAGAGAGGGGGAGAAGTTCAGCATCCGTGAGGAACTCGGAGTAGAGCCGCTGCTCCTTTGTGTTGAAAGGAGCCAGTTGAGGTGGTTCAGGATCATCTGGTAAGGATGAACCCTGGGCGCCTCCCTAGGGAGTTGTTCCAGGCACGTCCAGCTGGGAGGAGGCCTCGGGGAAGACCCAGGACCAGCTGGAGAGATTAGATCTCCACACTGGCCTGGGAACGCCTCAGGATCCCCCAGTTAGAGCTGGTTAATGTGGCCCGGGAAAGGGAAGTTTGGGGTCCCCTGCTGGAGCTGCTGCCCCCGCGACCAGCAGCATTAGTGGTTAAAAAAGACCTTTAAATGCCTTCACCGTACTGCCCCGAGCTAATCACTGTTAGCCACGTCCAGCTGTTTGCGACTCTCCAGGATTTCTCCGTTAATAGTTGTTTTACAGGAATAAAACTGTCTGGATCGCTTATTTGATGATTTTACACAAGAATTTCACATTAAGTCGTCGTCTCTGTTAAGTCATTTAAGCTCCGCCTTCCCTCTCTGGTGGACCAATCACAGCTAAAAGTTCTGGAAAATGGGGATTTTTCCCGGTAATGTCACCAATGTACATTATATACGGCGGTAGCTCAGTCCATAGGTGACTGGGCTGGGAACCGGAAGGTTACTGGCTCGAGTCCCTGTGTGGACCATGAATGGAGCGTGGACCAGTTCAACTCCTGGGCACTGCTGAGTTGCTGTTGAGCAAGGCACCGAACCCCTAACTGCTCGGGGCGCTGGTCACTGGCAGCCCCCTCGCTCTAACATCTCTCCTTTAGTTGCATGTATATAGGTCCTGTCTGTGCACGTGTGTGTGTTTCGGACCTGTGTGTGTAACATGAATAATAATAGAGTGAAAATTGAATTTCCCGCGGGACTAATAAAGGAATTCTTCTTCTTCTATATTGCAAGAGCGAGGGCTCAATCATCATCACGCCACTTTATTCAGTGATTGTGATTTAAATGTAAATGTGTGTCTCTCTGTATTTGGTCTTTTTTCCCCTTCAGGAGACAAACAAAGCGTTTCGAATCGGAGGAAACCAAATGCCTTTCCAGACATGAACTCTGCGGTCTCCATCTTTGATACGCTGTTGACATTTCAGCACAGGAGCCCTCCTCATCAAGACGTCCTCAGTGCAGAACCGTGCACCAGCTAAAGGTCCTAAACACGGAGAAACCCCAGACGCACAGAGGTGAAAGTCAGCGCGCAAATCTTTTATTTGTTTATTCTCCACAAACTAAAACGTCGAAGTCTTATAAAACCGCTCCTGCTGCATTTCCTCTCTGTTTCTTTCCTCGCTCTCACAACTCGGACTGGCTTGTTTTCACCAAACTAAGCGATAAAGCAGCCGAACCCTCCACGCTGACCTCAGAGTCAACCAATCAAACAGGAGAGAGCTGCTCCAGCTCCTCCAACAACTCATCTGGCCGGCAGGAGGACGCTCGACAAAGAGAAAACTGTTAGTTGAGCGCTTCATTAATGTTTGTTGTAAAGCTTTCATTCCCTTCTTGCCTCTGCCTGAATAGGCACTCTGGCAAAAAGGGGAAAAATGCAATCAGTACCCAGAGCGACCAGCCTTGACTTCCCGGGCTTTGTGTGCGCGGCTGAAAGAGAAAAGCACCCTCTCCAAACGGCACTCGCAGTCGCTGGAGGGAAGAAGTGAGGAGGTTGTCTGTTAATGAGTTGTTCTTATAAAAGCCTTCGCCGGTTCAGCCCCTGACCACCGCACCTCGAGTGCCAGCACCGAGCGCCTCGCCGCGCGCTCCCGACTCTCCCGAGGAGAAAGGAGAGGGAGTCAGGAGAGAGGAGGACGGCGAGCAGCCGCCGATTAACCTCCCGTCTGTTATAATCACCACAATCACCGTGTTGGTGCACCGGGAGGATGAATCACCGAGGAGAGAATATGGATTTTACACCAGAGACGCTTAAATATTATCTATATTTGTGTTTAGAGCGGGTCATTTAATCACAGATAGGACGGAAATATAAAAAAAAGTTAAATAATAGAAACAGAAATGTAACATAAGTAGATGAAAATAGCAGAAAAATCTAATTAAATCGAATAATAATACAGTAATAAATAAATTAAACAAGTAATAAATAAATATAATAAATTAAATAAGTAATAAATAAATATAATATAATAAATTAAATAAATGAAATAAATGAAATAAGTAATAAATAAATATAATATAATAAATTAAATAAATTAAATAAGTAAAAAATAAATATAATATAATAAAGTAAATAAAATATGAAATGAGTTAATTGCTTAAAATGCAAACACAATATAAAAAAATGTAAAATAATATGATTATAAAAGAAAAAATCTAACCGAAAATTAACAAATAGTAATTTTGTTATGCAAAAAATATAATATCCACTAAAACATATGATAAAGCATGTTAAATATAAAAAGTTAAATTAATAAATAATAAAATAAAGTGTTAAATCAAATCAAAACATCAAACAATAACATTGAATAAAACAAATAAAAATGTAATATTTTTTATATTCAAGCTAAAATAAAAAACAAAATAATGAAATTACACAAAAGAAAATGAAATTACATTAAAACTAAATTACAAAAAATAAATGTTCAAATAAATATAATTATGTAAAAAGTGTAAAATTTAACATTTCACTAAAATCCCATGAAAACCATAAATAATAAAATAGCTGTTGGTACATTCACACTCTTTCTTCATGGTGGTGTTTGGGGGGTGGAGGGTGCAGAAGAGGTGGAGGACGAGCACAACGACTGGCCGTGGTCACGTATTGTGTGCATGTATTGTGTGCACGTCTTGTGTGCACGTATTGTGTGCACGTCTTGTGTGTGCACGTATTGTGTGCACGTATAGTGTGTGCACGTATCAGCGCCTCTCTTCAGCTCCACTCTCCTCCATTTGTTCTGTAATGAGAGGCAGCTTTCTCCGCACAACAGCACTTGTTAGCACAACTTCTAAACCCTGTTGTTCCCCAAATCTGTCAATTCATTACCAACACCCCCCCCCCCCCCCCCCCCACACACACACACACACACACACACAACCCCTCCACCCTCCACTTCCCACAACCCCTATTTAACAAGCACCAGTTAATCCCGGGGGAACATAAAGCAGAGCTGTAGGGAGGAGCGTGTGTGCTCACTCATGTGGAGGCAAGGAAAGGCTTTCATGTCCAAGCAGCCGAGGGCCTCGCGCGGACAAATGAAGACGTGAGGGCTGTGGTCAGAGAGAGGGCCCTGATGGAGGGAGGATGGACGGACGGACGGACGGACGGACGGACGGATGGATGGATGGATGGATGGATGGGTGGGTGGGCCGGTGGATGTCCTGAGGCTCCAAGCCCTCACAGTTGATGCCAGCTGTCCTGTAATCCGAGTTGTTCATTGTCTTTAAACAATCTGTTTTCCTTAATTTCCTCGTGCGGCCGCGGCGAGGTGGCAGAAAATAAGACTGACTGGTCAGTTTTGCAGCTCTCACGTTGGAACAGCTCAGCTTGTAAAGGGGCGGAGCTGAACGTTTAACTGTTTTTACATTTAAGTAGATGGAGACGACCATATTTGTTTAAACCAGGAAGTCCCACTATGGTGAAACACCTCTTTTAAAAGTGAGACGGAGCCGAGGCACGGGCACACGGCAACAACAACAACACGTCATGGAGTTTGTTTGTTGGTTAAGTGAAGTCGACTGCAGCTGACAGTGAGCCCTTCCTGCGGGCGTACTCACACTGTGCCTCCGTCCCGTGCCCCGTGCTTTAGGGTCCTTGTCCCCCCCTCCAGGCCCGTTTGTACTCACACTACCTGGGCCTCGGAGAATGCTTCTTGCTGCCTATACGTCATCACGCCGTAACACGTCACACGCATTGATGACGTCATGGCGATGCATGGCTTTGTTTCCAGATCTTTCCGTAGACCTCAGAGTTTTTGTGCGTCTTGTCGACTGTTTTTGAATCTTTTCATCGACCAAATCTGCAGTAAACACTCCACCTCCGCATCACACCAACGTGAACCTTTCACCGCCATTGTTTGAAATGTCCGCGCATGGTCCCTCCTTCTTTTTTCTATGTCCCAACAGGCGCACAGGAAATGACCTCAGAACCACCGTAGGCCTCATGCTCGTACACGTGCGCACGCTCGTGCTCGTACACGTGCAAACGTGCTTTACTAAAGCCCACCTCTCCCAAACGGGCCGTGGACGGCAAGCGTGCCGCTCCTAGACGCCGTACGGTTGCACTCACACTGGTCAAAGGAACCAGACTTTAGCCGTGAAACGTGTTTGGGCGCGGTACGGAGGCACAGTGTGAGTGCGCCCTTAGACGCCTACAAAAGTCACATGATCGAAATGCATTTGTCCGTGGTTATTGGACGTACACCTGTCGTCTTTAGGTGGTCAACACGATGAACCTGAGCAGTCAGCACATTATAATTCACCTACTTCTTCATCATGACTTAAAAATATGGATTCATTTAAAATCCACACGCTTATGTCGGATTAAACGCCATATTGCCCGTCAGTAAGGTTGCACTTGAACGCACCGTCTCAGCAGACTTTCCTTTTTTCCTGCTGCGTTTCTGTGAAAACCTCAAAAAAAAGGAGCTGAAGCAAAGAAATCACGGGAACGTCTGAAGGTGCTTTGTGCGTCGGAAGCCGAGTTATTTCTCTCCGAGCGTCACAAAGAGCTCATCAAGAGCTTTCAAACGACACGCGTCACTCACACCCTCCGCTTCCTCTCAATCGAATTACGGCGGAAGACAAATGGGACGGGGAGCGGGTTGGCACGGAGCCAGACGCAAAACGCAGCGAGCGTGTTAAAAAAAACACACACAACACGGGTGTGCGGTGTGTGGTGTGTGGTGCGGCCGCTCTCCTCGCTGTGCCATTAAATCCAGTCAGATGTGTGTTCATGCTTGGGCTGACAGGGCGGAGTGGGGAGCGATGCGACAGCTTGTCGGGGTTCAGACACATTGTTGCTGCTAAATGAAGCGAGCGCGGTGAAGACGAGGCTGCTGTCAGCGCCGCTCCGGAGCTGGAGGACGAGGAGGAGGAGGAGGAGGAGGAGGAGGGGTCCGCAGGCTCAGGTTTGTGTGTTTACAGTCGATGTGGCTCAAGTGTAAACGATAAGATCCACCGAACACTCGGGCTGTGTGGTTCTGATGTCAGTGGAAGAGAGTCGTCACAAGTCGAGCTTGCAGGGCGGCGTGGCAGGGCGACCGGGGGGGTGGACGCCACTTCACCTTAAGAGGTGTGGAAAGGAGATGAAGCTGAGTGGCAGGTGATCATGTGTGTCACCTAACTCTTTCTCCATCACCTCTCTGGAGACGAGGGGGGGGGGGGGTGTGTGAAGGGTTGGGGGAGGTAAAAGCTCCTGTCACATCCTGTAGTCGGCGTGGGGGGGGGGGGGGGGGGGGGATAGCACGGCGAGGAGGAGATCAGACGTGACAGGTGAGAAGGGAGGCGAGCGGACCCTCCGGGCTCTGGTAATGCTCCTTTAACCCCGATCCCAGTTCAAACGCACCCGTCTCATCACACACACGGACCAGTACAGGAGGATTCAAAGTGTCACACACACACACACACAGACACACACACCCATACGGACCAGTACAGGAGGATTCAAAGTGTCACACACACACACACACACACACACACACACACACACACACACACACACACACACACACACACACACACACACACACACACACACACACACACACACACACACACACACACACACACACACACACACACACACACACACACACACACACACACACACACACAGACCAATACAGGAGGATTCAGTGTCACAGCAGCCTTCGCCTGCGGACACTTAATTGTTCCGTCACATCCTGCAGCACAAAATATTTCATGACACACACACACACACACACGCACACACACACACACACACACACGCACGCACGCAGGCACACAGTTTACATCCAAGTGGAAAGACTTTAATAAAAGGTATTAGGTGTATGTTTTGGCAAAACATGGGTCTTTCACACACATCTTCAGTGTAATTTAATGTGTATATTAAATGCTCCTGTGTGCAAAGTTTTACATGTATTAAAAGTTTTTATCACCGGTGTGTGAACGGGTTGTTACGCAACTTAAGAATTGAGAGCGTCACCGACTTTCACGGCCTGTGGACCGACGTCTCTGTAAAAGACGCAGGACTACGGGACGTTTTGCTCCAGAGTCCCTCGCCTCTCTTCAGCTCGAATGAAGCTGCACACACAGGTCGTGTGAGCGTGTGATGAGTCCACACATGTTGTTCTTCTGTTGGACAGTCTGCAGCGGCGGCCCGGAGACGGACGTACGGTTCAGGGCGGCCCGGGATCAGACCCTCGACGCTGGGCTTTGGTCCAGCTGAGGGTCTGCGCGCTGCGGAGTGTGTGTAGCGGGTGTAGCTCTGTGTTTAGCTGCTACAACAAAACCCTTTTCCCCCGGTGCTGATAAAAAAAACACACTGACGTGGAATATATTGTGCTGTTAGCGGCTAATGTTAGCTACTGTTAGCTTGCTTCTAATGCAGAGGAACCGCTAGCTAGCCGATGTAGCAGCATACTGTCTTGAGTGGATAAGGTCGGCTGATTCATCCAGACGCCCGGGGCTGATCTGGCCGGCTCGCCGCTCGCAGATGACTTTAACAGCTAACGTCGAGAAGCAACGCCGGATCCACCCAAAGGCTCATTTCTGCTCCCATTTCCTGTGTAAATAGAGACGTACGATATCCAGGTTCTAATCCTCACCGCCCTCGTGCTTTCATGCGTCCTCTACGTTGGAATGGACGTTGGCAAAACATCCTCTAGAGGGCGTCGCTCAGATTCAAAAGTTACTCCAATAACGTTTGACAACAACAAACATGGCGACGACGGAGGAGATAACCATCCTGCGTCTGTTGAGAAGGAGGCAAATGGCGGCAGCGTTGTAGACAGCGATGGTCTGTGAGACACTAAAGACACTAAACTCGGCATGTTGGTTTGACAGAAACTGACGACCAACGTCTCTTTCAGTGTTTCAGGACGTCCGTCGGGGCTTCGATGACTCGCTCGCTCCTGATATTCACGCCACTTTTTTGTGTGCGGTGCCCGACACTGCCCCCAGTGGTCCGTAGAGGTAGTAGGTTTTTAGGTTAGCTTCTTTATCGTCCCCAAGGGGAAAACCGGAAGTCAGTTTGCATCCGCAAGCTCGCACATTACGCGCAATAATACCGGCGAAACGTACGCAGAGCACGGACAGAGGGTTCCGCATAAATGAGCCTTAAGCTGTCTGTGTCTCGGCTGCGCCGCATGAATCGCCCATCGCTTCCTTTGTGGCGTTAGCTGACGGAACGATCTGCAAACAGGAAGCTAGCGTTACTGTAAACATGATTTCAGTGTAAGTGCATAATTAAAAGTTCTTTTGTTTTTCATTTAAAGCATTTGTGAAAAATGGACATACTTGTTCCCACGGGCACGATAAAGGATGCATCTCTCCTTTACAGATAAGTATTTTGATATGCATAATGATAAAAGGCACTTTTAACCTTGCGGAGCCCGTAACCATGGTATCAACATAAACACCACAAGGTCAAGGTCTTCTTTGATGGTAGACCGCAACATAAAGTGCTCCGCCTGGTCACATGGCTCCCTCAGATGACTGCCAGAGGTTAAAAGTCTCTTGAGCAGAACCTTGACATCACCTGCGGGACGCTTTTCACATACGGGAAAAATATTTACTTCTTCAATCAAGGTCCAACGCGCCTCTGTGCGTCGGAAGAGTTTTCTTAAGAAAAGCACAGTCTGGTACGCTGAATATATCGCCTTGAAGTCTTATTAGTCGAGTACTCTCCTGTTGATCATTTGTGGCGTCTCTCTTTGTCCTCTCTGCCGCCCGACTTAGTTTTCTCTTCGAGCAGCCCTCCAGGGGAAACTTGAGTTCTGTAATTACGGGGGTTTTTTTTCCGCCTCCGAGCCTGCCAGCCTTCCGCAAACCTCTTTTTCCCCATCCACACCCACTCAGGCAGCTCCGGGAACCCTGAATGGGCATCAATTATTCAAATTAGATCTCCAACTGACAAAAAGCCAATTGCAGTAACCACCTCCCCGCCAACCCCCCCCCCCCCCCCCCCTTATATCTAGTTATTTACTGGAGAAGCTAATCATTATGCTTTCTAATTGACTAAATGAGTCGACAAAGAGAGAAAGCACAGATATCAGTAATTACCAGCCGGGGAGTCAAGCGGGGGGCTGCTGGGAGTGAAGTGGAGGACTGCTGGAGCGACGCTGACACCAACAAGTGGCTGCAAAGACCGCTGCTCATATCTGAACGGAGGCCCGGAGGTGACCGAGACATTACGGAGACAACTTAGCCGAATTAGCTCTCCGAAGGTCCTGTTTGCAGTGTAGCCGCGGGCGCACAGACGACCCTCACCGGACGACGACGACGCTGAAGGAAAACCTCACAACACGATGCTTCTGCGGTTCCAAGAAGCTTCTGTCTTCGATGATTTCTAAGCAGATCTGTGCGCGTTTATTCACGGCGGACGTCAGACGACGATACCCTCGGAAAGGGTTCGGTCATCAGTTCTGTGGAGGGCCTAAAGCAGGGGTGTCAAAGTGATCCAGTAAAGGGGGGCGCTGTGGCTGCAGGTTTTCATTCCAACCAAGCAAAAACACACCTGACTCGACTTACTCACTCACCTGAACTGTCTTCACACAGTTGATTTGTTGGACCAGGTGTGTTTTTATTATCCACACAATAAAAAAATGCAAACAGACAAAGAAAAGAGGTAGAACGCGGCAAATTCTCCACCGTTAAAGGTTATGCAGAATCTGTCTGAATGGATAGATAGATAGATAACTTTATTTATCCCCGAGGGGAAATGAGGTCATCGTAGCAGCGGTACAAAACAATCAGAAATACTAAAAATAAGATAAAATACCAAATAAACTTTCTTTCTTTCCCATTGCTTTCCACCCGACCCAGGGGGCGGCAGGAGCTCAGTCCATAGGTGACTTGGCTGGGAACCGGAGGGTCGCTGGTTTGAGTCCCTGCGTGGACCATGAATGGAGCGTGGAGGCACCGAACCCCCAACTGCTCGGGGCGCCGGTCACTGGCAGTCCCCTCGCTCTGACATCTCTCCTTAATTGCATGTATATAGGTGCTGTCTGTGCATGTGTGTGTATTTCAGGCCTGTGTGAGTGAAAATTGAATTTCCCCATTGCGGGACGAATAAAGGAATTCTTCTTCTTCGTCTTCTTCTTCTTTTTGAGACAGAATGAAGTAAGTCGTCCTTTTCAAAAGACGGAAGTGTTTGACAGCACAGCACTGAAGCCAGCACATTGTGATGGCCTTTATACTTGCTGCCAGCAAAATCTCTAAGAGGTAGACACCATCTTGAGAGAGAGGGATGAATTGTTTTATATCATCATTGCTGTCGATCTTTAAAACAAACACTGGGGCCGGACTCTGCACAAAGTGTATTTACGGCCTCTGCGATTAACTCAATGTGGGTTTGGACGGCACTCTGCAGTCCAGACTTCACCATGAGGACGTGCCACGAACGGAGTCTGGGAGTGTGTGGACATTTGGTGTGTGTGTGTGTGTGTGTGTGTGTGTGTGTGTGTGTGTGTGTGTGTGGGGCTGAAAAAGAGCGTCTGTGCTCTGTGACGATGTACAGAATAAATGGAAAGGTCGATTTACAGTCTGTTCGCAGAGCTGCTTTATAAGTCCAGTAATTACACATAAAATAAAGAGAAAAGATGGATGAAATAAAGAGAAATAAAATACAACAACAGTGAAATAAAGTGAATGTGACTCTAGCAGCAGAGTAGATTAAGTATAAAGCCTGTGAATGTTCTCATGTGTCCAGGTCGTCGTTCTCCTCAAAGCAGTTTCAGTCAAAAGCAACTGGACTTGGTTATTTGTCTAGGAAGACGTTTCACCTCTCATCCAAGAGGCTTCATCAGTTCATGTACGCATCTGACCAGGACCAGGACCAGGACCAGGACCAGGCTGGGACTGGACCAGGACCAGGACCAGGCTGGGACTGGACCAGGACCAGGCTGGGACTGGACCAGGACCAGGACCTGGCTGGGACTGGACCAACTAACTGGTGTGAGATCCAGGTATTAAACATTCAAATTCTTCTTTAAAGCCCACTGAAGGTGTATTTTCACTTCTTTAGACTCTTTAACGTTGGTGCTGCTGCACCGGCGAATCACTCTGGGATAGGTGTAAAAAAAAGGCTGGGCGTGTCCTTAAACCAATCACAATCTTTTCGGGGTGGAGCTTTATGGAAGGCGCCCTTGCAGAATAGCTAGCAGATATAAAGGATAGTGGAGCGGTACATCCTGTGAACTGGACTTTTACTCGTTGAGCGTGATGCTATTCCTGACCACTCCCCTGGAGTTAGCATCGCCCTGGTTCCCCTCCACACAAAGTACACAATACTTTTTCGTTGGATTCTGGATTATTGCCGAAAAACAAACTCTGGGGCGAACAAAAGTTTGACGACACCTGTTCAGCGAGATGCTCTTCGCAAATGAACATACCTGTTATGATTTTGAAGCGTAAATGTAATCTACAGAAGTAAAACGCTAACGTCAGGCTGTCACCGAACTCCACCGCCCACTGGCTTCTAACTGATTTCTTTTGTACACCGCGGTGACACTTTTAGTTTCCTTTAGCGACTTGTTAGCAACCAACTTTTTTAAGACACGCACAAGCTTCAAAGTTCACTAGTGTTGTATTGACTGACATATTTTATGTAATAGAGCGAAACCAAGCTCTAACCAAAAATCCATTGCCTTCAAAATAAGGGTACAGAAAAATTGTTTGAGTCCTTCTGGGTTTTAGGACTCATTCCTGCAGCTAGCTAGCTAGCTAGCTAGGTCGCCCCTGATGATGCTCCAGGATGTTTAAAGTGTGATTCGAGCGTAAAATCATCCCATGGTGTAGTTTTCATTCTTCAAATAAGCCATTGAGACAGTTTTCTTTTGTATATAAACAATTACGGTGTTATTTTGAGCAAATTTAATGGTTAAAAAAGCCGTTTTAATGCCTTCACCGCACTGCCCCGAGCTAATCAGTGTTAGCCACGTCTGGCTGTTAGCGACTGTCCAGGGATATCCGGGCCGCGGCGCCAATGCTTCTTGCTTATACGTCATCTGTATTTATTTAGCCAAGAGTTGATTGGTTATACTACACTGTATTTTTATACCTCCCTTGTGTTTTTTAAGCTGCTGGAAACTTCATTTCCTTGGGGGGAGTTCATCCCAAAGGATCAATAAAGGGAAATCTGAGTCTTTCACCCCTCTGAGATTCAGTTTGTCCGACTGTTTTCCGAACATTTCATCCGAGCAAATCTGCAGTGAACACTCCACCTCAATCAAACTCTCGCATGTAAACAGACATCAAGACCAGAGACCAAGACAATGCTCGCGCTCCTGCTCGTACACGTGCACACGCTCGCACATGTGCATCTAAGCCCACCTCTCTCAACCGCTGTCGGCAAGCGTGCCGTGCCTAGGCGCGGTACAGTTGTACTCACGCTGGTCAAACAAAATAGGCTTTAGCCTCCTTATTTAAATGTGTGGAGTCACTACGGTGAGCGGTAAGGACAAAATCCCTCACCCCTTTCCCAGACACAAAAATGACCAACGAGCTCCGCTGTGGTTCCTTGGGTTAATTCTAAGGAGTCAGTGTCAGGCAGGCGTACCGGTTTCCGTGGACGTGCGAGGCGCAGAAGGCGTAGCTGTAGTGCAGCAGCGTGGGGTCGACCAGCGCGTTGTTCTCGGAGTAATCCATCAGGTCCTTCAGGTAGCTCAGGTGGCGGTGGCAGCCTCGGACACCGTACCGAGCGCAGTACTCGTCCAGGACGAACACCTGACCGGGACTGAACCAACCCTGAAGACAGAAACAAACAAAACAGCAAAAATCTTTAGTGATGTGCGAATGTGAGATTTCGTTACGATCATTTTTCACGATTATTAATCAGCTCATTCATTAATTGGCACATTTAAAACACCAGTCTTTGTTTTAATGCTTCTATTCACACATTATTTATGATTCAGCTTCAAAATGATCCGTGCAGCAGAGTTAGGGCTCAAGTCTGGTTCCTTTGACCAGTGTGAGTGCTGCCGTACTGCGTCTAGGAGCGGCACGCTTGCCGTTCACGGCCCGTTTGGGAGAGGTGGGCTTTAGTAAAGCACGTTTGCACGTGTACGAGCACGAGCGTGCGCACGTGTACGAGCACGAGGCCTACGGTGGTTCTGAGGTCATTTCCTGTGCGCCTGTTGGGACGTAGAAAAAAGAAGGAGGGACCATGCGCGGACATTTCAAACAATGGCGGTGAAAGGTTCACGTTGGTGTGATGCGGAGGTGGAGTGTTTACTGCAGATTTGGTCGATGAAAAGATTCAAAAACAGTCGACAAGACGCACAAAAACTCCGAGGTCTACGGAAAGATCTGGAAACAAAGCCACGCATCGCCATGACGTCATCAATGCGTGTGACGTGTTACGGCGTGATGACGTATAGGCAGCAAGAAGCATTCTCCGAGGCCCAGGTAGTGTGAGTACAAACGGGCCTGGAGGGGGGGGCAAGGACCCTAAAGCACGGGGCACGGGACGGAGGCACAGTGGGAGTGCGCCCTTAAGGAGCTCTTTTTGGGGATAAAGGCGGGAATCTCAGTTCCCTGACATAGGTAGCTGCTTTAATTCTGACTGTATTTTTTTTTTAATCTACATTTATTTTTTTTACCGAAACACCAAAGCAAACTCCTCGTGTGTGAAACGCAGCCGTCCTGAAACAACTCTTTGCTCGCGGCTCCCCGTTACCATGGGAGACGTAAACAGACTCGGACCAACGCGGGTCACCTTTCGGCTCCGCAAACGCAAAAAAAAAAATACTCAATACTTTACCACAATTAACAGACGGGTGTAAAGGTTAACCATTCAACTATTAATTCTCTGCTACAGTTAAAAAAACAACCCAGGGAGGTGCGGAGAGACTGAGATGTTCATTAGTTCATTCATCCTGCACGTAATCACTAAATTAGGCATGAAACTTACAACGCTAATTAAGATTCCTCACAGAAGGAACATTAGCAAATTAGCACCTCCACCGAGCTGCTGACACACACACACACACACACGCACACACACACACACACAGCCATGGCTTTCCGCCCGGCGACAGGCGACCCAGAAGAGGAGACAGGCTGCAAAGAAACAGGTTGTTTCTGTGCGACTTCATCTGCTGTTTGAAAGATGACATTTTAAATTGCAAAGTGAAGCTTCTTCTTTATTTTAATAAAACTGTTTTAGATTTTTTTTAAATAAATAAAATGTAAATGTCACAACATCATTACAACTCACATGACCAAAAATAGATGTAAAACAGCACAAAAAGATGCAAAATGACTAAAAATAGATGCAAAACCACCACAAAAAGATGCAAAATGACTAAAAATAGATGCAAAACCAGCACAAAAAGATGCAAAATGACTAAAAATAGATGCAAAACCAGCACAAAAAGATGCAAAATGACTAAAAATAGATGCAAAACCAGCGCCAAAAGATGCAAAATGACTAAAAAATAGATGCAAACCACCACAAAAGAAGCAAAATTACTAAAAATAGATGCAAAACCACCACAAAAAGATGCAAAATGTCTAAAAATAGATGCAAAACCACCACAAAAAGACGCAAAATGACTAAAAATAGATGCAAAACCACCACAAAAAGATGCGAAATGACTAAAAAAGATGCAAAACCACACAAAAAGATGCAAAATGACTAAAAAAAGATGCAAAACCACCACAAAAAGATGCAAAATGACTAAAAATAGATGCAAAACCACCACAAAAAGATGCAAAATGACTAAAAATGGATGCAAACCACCACAAAAAGATGCAAAATGACTAAAAATAGATGCAAAACCAGCACAAAAGATGCAAAATGACTAAAAATAGATGCAAAACCACCACAAAAAGATGCTAAATGACTAAAAATAGATGCAAAACCACCACAAAAAGATACAAAATGAGTAAAAATAGATGCCAAAACCACCACAAAAAGATGCAAATGACTAAAAATAGATGCAAACCAGCACAAAAAGATGCAAAATGACTGGAAACAAGATATCTCAATTCGTATGGAGTACAACTTTAAAGTAGACTTGACATATCTAGAAGAGGAGAAGGAGACTCAGGCCCCTGGTCTCCTGCATGTCGCAGTTTGTGGTTGGGAGCGTACGTTTTATTCTCAACTGTATTTTCTTTATAAAAGTAAAAAGGTTTCCACTCAATTCTGTCCCCAAAGTAAAGGTTTCATGTCTCTTCAGAGTAAAAGCCTCTCTCTCTCTCTGTGTGTGTGTGTGTGTGTAACTGCATTAAAGAAATTTAAGGACACTAAATGAGAGTATTTCTTATGTCGCTTCTTGCAGACATGCTGCTTTCTGTCGGGGTTAACTGGACCTGGCACATTCCTCCTCTGCAGGCCTTTTAGTGTCTCCCCTTTCCTCCTCCCTCCGCCTCCTTCCCTCCACTCCCGGTTTGTTTCTTTCTTCATTTTCTCTCTCCATCTGTGAGCTCGAGCTATTAATATCACACCACAGGGAGAGAGAGAGAGAGAGAGGGAGAGAGAGAGGGGCCTGTCGCCGGGCGTGAAGCGACAAGATGTTCCTCTGTGACAAACAGATGGCGAACTCCAGTCTCAGCGCTGACCGCTCAATTAGCCGCTAACGAGCCGACTGCCTCGTTAGTTCCGGCAGCAGTGGCTGCACGTCTCCGTGTCAGAGCGCCAGCACCCACCGCAGAGGACCGAGAAGAACCCCCCCCCCCCTCTCCCCTCCCAAAAAACAAGTGAAAGCGGCGTGTGGCTCTGAGGCAGCGAACACCTCGGGTCGATGCTCGTCACTTGACTACAGACGCCTGACAGGAAACTGCTCATGGGGGAATTGTCCAGTCTATGTAAATCATGAAGAAGTCACTGGGTGGTCTTTACCTACACTTTACCTCAGTGTGCTGACTTTAGTGGTGGTTTGGCTCTGTAAATAAAATTGAATTGGTTTCTCCAGCTGGCAGGAGGCCTCGGGGAAGACCCAGGACCAGGTGGAGAGATTAGATCTCCACACTGGCCTGGGAACGCCTCAGGATCCCCCAGTTAGAGCTGGTTAATGTGGCCCGGGAAAGGGAAGTTTGGGGTCCCCTGCTGGAGCTGCTGCCCCCGAGACCTGACCCCGGATAAGAGGCTGAAGATGAGATGAGAGCACTGTTGTAATATATTCAGTTAGACAAATATCGACCTGTATGGAGAAGATAATGTTTATTGTGAAGGGACCTTTATTGTGAAGGGGCGGGATGCGGGGTTAAGGCAGGTTGTTGTTGTTGGGGACGGGCCAAGATGGCGGACAAAGTTTGTGTTGAGCTGCAGTCAAAGTTTGTGTTCTTATCGTTTAACATAAATGACACGCACAGCACTACACGGTCTCGTTTCAGCAGCACGGAGGCAAAAATGTGTGAAAAATATCCGTGAAATCTCAAAAAAGCTTCTGCAAGTGAACAATGTTCAACTTCAGTTTGATGAAAACGTAAAATCTATATATATTTATGAGAAACTGGTTTTATTTTGAGGGCATCCATCACATCGTGCAGCTGGACGTTCATAAGTCATTCATTCATTCATTCATCTTCAGCCTCTTGTCCCTGTCGTGGGTCGCGGGGGGGCTGGAGCTGATCCCAGCTGACATCGGGCGTGAGGCGGGGTCCACCCTGGACAGGACGCCAGTCTATCACAGGACACATAGAGACGAACAGAGACAGACAACCATTCACACCTACGGGTGATTTAGAGTCATCAATGAACCCAACACCTGCACGTCTTTGGACTGTGGAGGAAACCGGGAGAACCCGGAGAAAAGCCACGCAGACACGGGGACAACATGCAAACTCCACACACAAGGGGCCTCAGCCGGGATTCAAACCGGGAACTCGCTGTGAGACGATAGTGCTGACACATAAGACTCATGTTCATAAGTCATCTGCAGAATAAACTCAGAAAACGCTTCATTCTGGTCAGAAATGATCATTTTCTTAAATGAAATAAAACAATCACCTAGTCATTAAACCTTTTTCTACCTCCAGCTTCTCCAACGTGAGGATTTAATCATCTTTATCCTTTTTTGACTCCTACGGAGACATCGTCCTGGAAACTGTAATTATGTGACAGTAATACATTAGTTATGGTTCTAATTTAAAACCATTTCTTCTGGTTTTCCTTCACAGGAAAGTTTGATATCTTCAACACAGACACTCCCACTGTGCCTCCGTCCCGTGCCCCGTGCTTTAGGGTCCTTGTCCCCCCCTCCAGGCCCGTTTGTACTCACACTACCTGGGCCTCGGAGAATGCTTCTTGCTGCCTATACGTCATCACGCCGTAACACGTCACACGCATTGATGACGTCATGGCGATGCGTGGCTTTGTTTCCAGATCTTTCCGTAGACCTCAGAGTTTTTTGTGCGTCTTGTCGACTGTTTTTGAATCTTTTCATCGACCAAATCTGCAGTAAACACTCCACCTCCGCATCACACCAACGTGAACCTTTCACCGCCATTGTTTTAAATGTCCACGCATGGCCCCTCCTTCTTTTTTCTACGTCCCAACAGGCGCACAGGAAATGACCTCAGAACCGCCGTAGGCCTCGTGCTTGTACACGTGCGCACGCTCGTGCTCGTACACGTGCAAAAGTGCTCTACAAAAGCCACCTCTTCCAAACGGCCGTGGACGGCCCGCCGGCCGCAGCTATGCGTGGAGCGGTTGCACTCACACTGGTCAAACGAACTAGGCTTGACCCGAAAAATCTGTTTTGGCCCGGTGCAGAAGGACAGTGTGAGTGCGCCCTTAAATTCTTCTATTAGCACATTTAACGGGTCCTTAATAAAAAAAGGCTGATATAACTTTATTAGATTTAGTTAAAATCCTTAAACTTAAAAAAACTCTGCTTAAATAATTGCTGCTCTTTCATCAACAGCAGATGATTAAATCAAATATTGGTAAAATTGTCTTTTTCCCTCCCTCTCTTCTTCTTCTGCTGCGTTTTCCTCATTAGCACAAATGTAAGTGACTCAGCGGGACGCTTCACATTAAGAGGAGCGGCAGCCTGAGCCGTGTGGACGCATGCATCTGAGTCATTAGAGCAGAGTCTATAAATGTTGTGCTCTCTCGTCCGCGCAGAAGTAAAAAAGGTGCAGACAAAGAAGAGTTTGGAGGCCGACAGGAAACCAAAGTGGGTCAGAGTTACGTCACAGTTTGGCCTCCGTGATCCCGTGACCCTTTTCTTCTGCTTTA
Source organism: Echiichthys vipera (assembly GCF_963691815.1). NCBI lineage: Eukaryota > Metazoa > Chordata > Actinopteri > Perciformes > Trachinidae > Echiichthys > Echiichthys vipera. The sequence continues at coordinate 2,389,774 of NC_139832.1, forward strand.
TTAGCCAGAGGTTGGTGGTGGTTGTTGGGGGGGGGGGGGGGGGGGGGGTCCTGGGACGGAGGCAAGCTGCTGATGATCGAACTCGTCAGCTGACCACCAAGACTCATCCAATCATTCTCTCCTCTCTCTGTAGATTCTCCTTCTTTTCTTTTTCCCTGTTTCTGTTTGTGGCTGTTTGCACACGGCTCTGCAGTCTCACGCCCTTTTCTGGGGAGTGTCGGGGGCGTTTACCTGATAATTACAATAATCATATAGTCTGCACTTTCAGCCGAGGGGGAAATGCAGCAGTTTAAGAAAACGTCATTAATCTGACGCAAAGAGGACCCGTCACGCTTTTCTGTCTTTTCTGACCCATAAATATAGTTTTAATGTTTTATATCCATGTTAAATTAAACCAAAGTGTCAAATACTGAAGCACTGCCGGCCGTCTCGGTTGCCTGTGCTCAGCTAGCGTGTCGCTCGCTATCAGAGCTTTCTTTGAATGTCCTGAATTTGTCTCCGTAGAAGAATCCTGACTTCCCCTTTGGTCACGCTGCTGCACACAGACTCAAACTGTGAGCTCTGAGTTCGGACACTTTTATGCTTTGTTGGTGTTTATTTTGGAGGTTAACCTGTTAAAGCTAACGTTAGCATGTTGGCGGGGGGTACTGCATGGGCGCTGCAGCAAGGGACAATATGAGAAATATGTGTTTTTTAAGATGGAAGCACGTAAACCTACTGTAGCTGATCCAAAATACAAATATGACCCTGAAAACTAGGCCTAAGTGCGCACTGACACTGTCCTTCTGCACCG
>NC_139832.1:2395566-2515566 GCF_963691815.1 Echiichthys vipera
GCTCCTCCACGCCCTGACGCTGCGACGGATCCAGACCTGAGCAGGAAGCAAGAGTCAAAAATCAAGTGTTTGAAAAGAGAATCAAATCAAATCAAATCAAAACAGAAGCCTCCCACCCCCACAGTCACGCACAGAGACACACACACATATGTATACGTTCATACACACACACACACACACACACACACACACACACACACACACACACACACACACACACACACACACACACACACACACACACACACACACACACACACACACACACACACACACACACACACACACACACACACACACACACACACACACACACACACACACACACACACACACACACACCCACACACACACAGACACACACACTGGCTGTCACTACAGAGACATGGCCGGGCAGCGAGACCTGAGGTACAGAGGAGGCTAGAGGAAGCTCCCTTTGGGGGGCAACCACACCTCCGCATCACACCAACGTGAACCTTTCACCGCCATTGTTTGAAATGTCCGCGCATGGTCCCTCCTTCTTTTTTCTATGTCCCAACAGGCGCACAGGAAATGACCTCAGAACCGCCGTAGGCCTCGTGCTCGTACACGTGCGCACGCTCGTGCTCGTACACGTGCAAACGTGCTTTACTAAAGCCCACCTCTACCAAACGGGCCGTGGACGGCAAGCGTGCCGCTCCTAGACGTGGTACGGTTGCACTCACACTGGTCAAACTAGAACTAGACGTTACCCGTAAAACCTGTTGGGGCACGGTACGGATGGACAGTACGGACTCCACACACACATGGATGTGAAAACTCAGCAAAGAGGCATCAAGTGCTCTCATGAGCGGGTCACATGATCGATCACCATTGTTTTAACTCACTCTGATAGATTTCGTGCTTGACCTTATTATTGTTTTTATTCCACTAGACGCCGTTTTTTTAATTTTTAAGAACTCTTCATCATTAGAGTGGACGAAAGCTTCTCAGAGAGTGAACCTGTGAGACTCGTGCGTGACGTGTCCCAGTGTTTGAGGACGTGTGACGAACCAAACCAGGGTTGAGTACATGCAAGAAAAGGAAAAACGCACGAATGACGGCACAGATTTCTTTGCACAACACCGTCAGCTAAAGAGGCGATACATACATGTGTTCAGATTCACAATCGTTCACGCCTCACACACACACACACACACACGCACACACACACACCTCGGTTGGCTACAGATCCTCGTGTGAAGCTGTCAGAACTCTCAGCTGACACAACACAATCGCCAAACATGGCCGACATGAGGAAAACACTGGGAGTGACTCTGGGAGACGGATGAAAGCAGCCAGGAGGAGAGCAGACGGCGAGACGACTGCCACTCTAACGGCGGTCGTTGGCACTTGGAGCACAAAGGGTTCCAGTGACATCATCGGCCTGTGAGAGGTTAAATACCTGGATCTCACACCGGCTAGTTGGACCAGTCCCAGCCTGGTCCTGGTCCTGGTCCTGGTCCAGTCCCAGTCTGGTCCTGGTCCAGTCCCAGCCTGGTCCTAGTCCTGGTCCAGTCCCAGCCTGGTCCAGTCCCAGCCTGGTTCTAGTCCTGGTCCAGTCCCAGCCTGGTCCTGGTCCAGTCCCAGCCTGGTCCTGGTCCTGGTCCTGGTCCAGTCCCAGCCTGGTCAGATGCGTACATGAACTGATGGATATTTTCCATTTCCATGACATCATTCTCCTTTGCTGGGGCGCCCGGTGGTCAGTGGTCAGAGCAGGCGCCCTATGTACAGAGGCTAAAGTCATCGCCGCCGCGGCCTGGGTTCAACCCCGACCTGCGGCCCTTTGCTGCATGTCTTCCCCCCTCTCTCTCTCATTTCCTGTCAGTCTTCAACGAAGCGTTTGGACCAGGAAATCTTATTTTGAAAGGGCGTAACGTCAGACTGAACAGCCGGATGAAGTGGCTCCTATGTTCACAATCATATAGTTTAATTAAAATAAGAACTAATTCTCTAAAACAGCTGCTCACTGTAGTTTTGGATCAAACAAGGGACTACTTTCAGCGGCGGATGAATCCATATTTGGTGCTCCGGTGAGTATTCGGGGAACACGTGCAACAAAGAGCGTACATCAAGCTTTGATACGCAAAATATGGAACACCTCGGGACTCAAAGTGTCAGTGAATCTGAACTAATGAAGTACTTTGACACTTTACTTCACATGCTCGGAGCTCTGAGCTCTCGCTGCGGTCCGGTCGTGCATCGCCCGGAGCTGGAGACAGCGATAACGAGGCTTCGGGGTCAGCGAGGGAAGAAAGAACAGCCCGAGCAACAACCCGGGTTCACTTCCAGTCCTTTCAGGGGCTTCCTGTTAATGGCCCCGCCAAGTGAAAAGCCTAACACTCGGCGTCCTGCTCTTATCGTGCGAGTACATTATCGGGGATGGGAAGTTTCTGAGCGTGACACATGGCGCCACACAAAAGACCGCGGCCTGCCTCCACGCCTGCGACGCCCGCGGCCTCGCGTCTGAGATGAGCATTAGTGATCGCTTTTTTATCAACGCTGCCATTTTTTGTTTTTGTGTGCGGACGCAGAGAAGCCCGCGAGGACTCTCAGACATTTGTGACGCCCCTCACCCCCCACGCCCCCAACCCTTCTTTCTTTCTTTCTTTCTTTGTCGCTTTTGTTCAAAAGAGGAAAAAAAGACAGCAAAAGTGAAATCTCCACAATCAACTTCCAATCGAAGCTCCTCTCCCTTTCTTCTCACTCTCCCACTTTTCTGTCACTTTCTGCCCCTCGGCTCCCGTGGCCTGCCCCCCCCCCCCCCCCCCGCCTAATTCCGATGTAGGTCATTTTTGCATCCGTTACCTCCAAAAAACACGGCGGATTTGTCCTTAATGTAATTTGGAGAAAAGACAGCGAGCGAAGGAAGCGACTCTAAAGAAAACGAGACAAAGAGATATAGATTAGTGCTGATAATAACAGGAGGGAGGGGGGGGGGGGAGTATTGATTGGGGGACAGGCAGCGGAGGAGTGTCGTTGATCCCTGTCAAGTCCAACTTTCAGCTTTTATCTGCAGGAGGGGGAGGGTGTGTGTGTGTGTGTGTGTGTGTGTGTGTGTGTGTGTGAGACAGAAAACATAGATGGGTGTCACAGCTCCTGGCACAGATGGTGTGTCTGGTCACTGGACTGTCTCTCTTCTCATCACTGGGACTTGAACCCCGTCACTGTCGATGGAAAGCAGCCGACAGACGGAGAAATTACAGAATGAAGATGCGTTTAAACGGCCATCGCTGAGAAAATGCACGCTATAACCAATATCAGACATGAAAATCGTATAACTTAAAGATGAATTAGAGTTCTGCAAACACAAAGCTGCTGCCCCCGCGACCCCGACCCCGGAGAAGAGGCTGAAGATGAGATGAGAAACACACGTGTGCCTATTTGGTAAATGGCAAATGGACTTGTACTTATAAAGCGCCTTTCTAGTCTTCTGACGACTCAAGGTGCTTTCACAGTGTTTGTCACATTCACACAGACATTCACACTGATGGCAGTGGACATCTACAGACCATCTAATCTGACCATTCACACACATTTACACACCCATGCACAGCATGGGGAGCAATTCAGGGTTCAGTGTCTTGCCCAAGGACACTTCGACATGTGGACCGGGGAAGACGGGGATCGAGCAGCCAATCTTTCAAACGGAGGACGACCCACTCTCCCACTGAGCCACAGTCACAGAGCAGAGGAAAGGTAATCTCAGATAACCCATGTGGCTGCCCATAGAGCGGATTTCTTAAACTGCGATGAAAAAAGACATTTCTGTGTGGATTTTACGCTGATTTTGCGCCAATGTGACTCTGCGGAGAGGCTCAGAGAGCTGCTTTACTAAACAATAACTCTATGAAAGAATATTTAGCAATATAAAACATGCAATGTACAATTACATTCAGGGGTTAAAGCAAGAAACGATGCGTGAGCCTCAAAAGGAAACGTGTAAACGTATTGAATTACTGTATTTTCCGCATTTTAAGTTGCACCTAAAAACCTTCAAATGTCTCAAAAGCCTACAGTGCGTCTTATAATCCGGTGCTCCTTATATATGGACCAATATTGAGCCTCTTATCTTATACGGGATCAGTTACCTCAGCTGCTGACATCAACGTCTATATGGAAGCTAGCAGCGTTAGCGGTGCAACATGCTAACGTTAGCTTTAACAGGGTAACCTCCAAAATAAACACCAAAACAGCGTAAAAGTGTCCGAACTCAGAGCTCACAGTTTGAGTCTGTGTGCAGCAGCGTGACCAACGGGGAGGTCAGGATTCTTCTACGGAGACAAATTCAGGACATTCACAGAAATCTCTGATAGCGAGCGACACGCTAGCGTTCAGAGCTGAGCACAGGCGACCCAGACGTTCAGCAGAGCTCACGTCTAAGTGCAAGTACTTCATTATTTGACACTTTGGTGTTAATAAACATGGCTATAAAACATTAAAACTACATTTAAAGGTCAGAAAAGATGAAAAATGATAGGTCCTCTTTAAGAAAGATTAAAAAAACATGATATCTCTGATTCTGCTGCATCAATTTGAGCCGTTTTTGAGTCAGATGAGCTAAAAACGCAATAAATCCATAAAATCTTAATGCGAGGGTTGTTTGTTTTCTGGTGTCATATCTACAACATGTGTGAGGATGTGTGTGTGTGTGTGTGATGAGGTGGGAGGGTGGGGGTCTGTGCTCAATCTCTCCATATCCATCTTGTCTGGGCTCCATTGGTATCGTCACGGCAACAGTCACATCCATGTGACACCCTGCTCTGAGAGGTGGTCTCGGCCGCTGATGGCAGGTTATTGATGCAGACGAAGAGGAGGAGGAGGAGGAGGAGGAGGAGGAAGGAGAGCGTTTCAGTTTCAGGTGCACCAGGCCGAGAGATGTGACTTGATCTGCCTGTCGGAGCGTGGCGGCGGCGACAAGGATGATGTCAGGGTGAGCGGAGATGAAGATGCAGACCGACAAGTCTCATCAGTCTTCGTCTGGCCGAGCGCGGCTTCTCATGGCGCAGAGCCGGCAAACAAACTCGAGGAGGGGGGAGAAAAGTTTAAGAGAAGCAACGCAAACGCGTCCCGCAGCTGCTCTGCTGCGTTCGAGGGCGCCGCCGAAATCTTGGGAGGTTAAAACGAACGGACAGTTTGGACAAGTCTCTCCTCGGGATCGTCCTCGTCGCAGAACGGACCACCTGCTTCTTTAAAAAACACCACACAACTGACAGGTGTAAACAACTTCAGAAGCGAGTCTCGACCCTCAACGGGCCCGTCCGTTCACACGGAGGACGCACGCCGCAGTCGGCGGGAGAAAAGGCCGGATGATTTCCACTCGTTTGGACGTTGTTTGAGGGTCGTTTGAACGCTGAACTGTTTCATGTGAAGTGCAGGGAAAACGCACAAGAGGGGGACAGGAAGTGACGTGTCCTGGAGCGTCTTTAGCCTCCTCACGCTCGTGCGTTTGTCCTCTCTGAAGCAGAAGCTCAATCAACACCTAAAGCTATCTATAAAGGTTTAAGTGTACGCTACATTTCAGGATGTATGCACAGCTTTACCTCGCTGACAGACAGCTTTACCTCGCTGTCAGACAGCTTTACCTCGCTGTCTGACAGCTCTACCTCGCTGTCAGACAAGGAAAAGATGCTGTTATCTGTTCTCTTCAAAGCTTCCAGACTCCACGGACAAAAACAGGGATTTTACCTCACAGAACGCAGGAGTTGCTGGTTCACTGCTGCCTCAGTGGGTCAGTTTGGTTGTCTAATGTGTGACCTCGCCCTTTACAAAGTCTCCTGAAGGTAACGCACTGACGATGAGTTAAGCAGCTCACAACAACAACCTCACTTCACGTTAGGGGCGGGCACAAGAAATCAATCCATGTCAAAACCGCCATTCCTATCTTTTAAGATAGGGGGACTGGAGCCGATCCCAGCTGACATCAGGCGTGAGGCGGGGTCCACCCTGGACAGGACGCCAGTCTATCACAGGACACATAGAGACGAACAGAGACAGACAACCATTCACACCTACGGGTGATTTAGAGTCATCAATGAACCCAACACCTGCACGTCTTTGGAAATTTGATTTTTTTTTGCGCACTTTGCGGCTTCCGTAGAACACTGTTGCAGGAAGCTACTGCTGCTCGTCAGTCTCTGCCAGGTGCATTAAGGATGTGACCACCATCAGGGAAGGAGAAGCTGGACACGACTCGTTCAGTATGCAAGGTTTGCAGAATGAAAGTCAAGTACTTCGGAAACACTACGAACGGCCAGCGAAGTTAAGAGAGCCGTCATTCACTTCTCTGTAGTCAAACCATCCGGCCCTAGATTTGTAGTGCACCTGTATTCTGATATTTACGGTAAACACTTTACGGTCTTTCTGTCTCACTCTCTTCTCATCTCATCTTCAGCCTCTTATCCGGGGTCGGGTCTCGGGGGCAGCAGCTTTAGCAGGGGACCCCAAACTTCCCTTTCCCGGGCCACATTAACCAGCTCTAACTGGGGGATCCTGAGGCGTTCCCAGGCCAGTGTGGAGATCTAATCTCTCCACCTGGTCCTGGGTCTTCCCCGAGGCCTCCTACTGTCTCACTCTGCAGTATAAAACTCTGACAGGAAGGTAAGCACGTCACTGTCGTTCTGTCTCACTCTGCGGTATTAAAGTCTTAACTGCAGAGAGGAGATGAAGTAATAACTTTACATGAATACACGTGAAATTTAAGTCTTCAAATTGCGTTTAAGATATTTTTGTTGTGTTCACGTCCAATTTTCAGTTTTCAGAATAAAGTGTTACACAACAAGGCCCAAATACCAAATCAATATGGAAATAAGATTAATTGCATAATATTCACGGGACTTTTGACTGTGGGATCAAAGCACTTGGTGAAAAGATGGTGTTTTGAGGTGCTATTTGATCACAGGCAGGGACGGGGCGGATCGGACATGGAGCCCCCAAAAGTCCGCAACCTGGTGCAGGGGGTGGTGGGAGGGTGGGGCCAGCAGGTCCTTGTCAGAGGAGCGCAGGGAGCGTGACTGAGTGTAGGGGTGGAGGAGATCTGTGAGGTGTGGTGGTGAGAGTCCCTGGAGAGACTTGTAGGTGAGCAGGAGGATCTTGTAGGCGATGCGTGACCTGACTGGCGACCAGTGGAGCTGTTGGACTGACTGATGAAGTCAAAAGTATGAAAGCATGACTGCTGCTTATCGACACACACAGCTTATCGACACACACACACATTAACGTGTCGAACCTTCGTAATTAGGGTAAGAACACTGTTGGACGTGAGCTGGTGAACGAGAGGAAGAGCCGATCCCTGAAAACAGAAGCTGAGGGCTGACAGGAGTCATCAGCCTGCTACGTGCGAGTCTCTAACACGACTTCCGCGTGTAAACGGCTTCATTGTTTGCTCTCTCACACACACACACACACACACACACACACACACACAGGTCAATAAACTGCGCCGCTGCTCCCTGTTGTGGTGCTTTGTGCTCCGAAGACGTTTCCAAAGACACAAAGCTGAAAACAGGCGTGAACAAAAGGGAGATGATGTGTCTCCGCTCTCATCGTGTCGCCTCTTCTCTCCGCGTTATTAACCTTCAAATGGAGGAATAGAGCGGCTTGTTTGTGTTCCAAGCCATTTCTATATAAGTCAAGACGGGAGAAGTATGATTTTATTAATGCTAAATAACAACGCGCGTGTGTGTGTGTGTGTGTGTGTGTGCGGTGTGTGCACCTGCAGTTATTCCTGTAATTTAACCTCCACATTGATGAAACACGCCTGCGGGGTTGAGCGCGGACGAGGACTCAGGTTCACCGACACAATCATTATTAAAGCGAGAAAGACTTTCTGTTGCACGCACACACACACACACACACACACACACACAGAGCGGCACTTAGCACCCGCTTAAGAGCTATTTCAGGGACACCTTCTATTTCCTCTTGCAAACAGCGTGTCAGCACCTCTCGCCATTAACGCTTCAATCCATTCCATTAGGCGCTAACGAGCGGCGGGCGAGAACGGGCCGCCGCAAACACAGAGTTTACACAAATACCGCCTGTAATCAGCTCTCAGTGTGAGGCTCCACTTCATGTCACAATGCTCGGCCCGGCGAGCGCGCGGATGCCATCCGCCCATCAACACGCGGGTAATGAATGCAATTATTCGCAGGTGAAGGCGAGGACAAGAAGGAAGAGAGAGAGAGAGGGAGAGAGAGAGAGAGAGAGAGAGAGAGAGAGAGAGAGAGAATAAATAATACAAGCACAGAAAAATCTAGAAAAGTTCAAGTCACCCTGTCAAGTTTGTGACCACCAGGAGCTTCGGACGGGCGAGTGAGGAGAAGGAGCGAGGAGTGGAGAGAAGGAGAGGAAAAAGGAAACCAAAGAATAATAGATGAACGTAAGGAAGGAGAGAAGAGTAAAGACGGACGGGTGAGAAGATGAAGAGGGAAGGAGCTGCTGATGACGCCGCTCGTAGTTTATCTCTGCACTTTCTTCGTGCTTCATCGCTCGCTCGCTGCATGTTAGGAACGCTAAACTGTAAATGGAGCGTCACGCTTGGTTTGATTTCTTTATTTAAAAAGGAACGACGCACATTGAAGCACTGACTAAGGGCGCACTCCCACTGTTCATCCGTACCGTGCCTAAACGGGTTTCACGGCTAAAGTCTAGTTTGTTTGACCCGTGTGCAACCGTACCGCGCCTAGGAGCGGCACGCTTGCCGCCCACGGCCCGTTTGGGAGAGGTGGGCTTTTGTAAAGCACGTTTGCACATGTACGAGCACGAGCGCGCACACGTGTACGAGCGCGAGGCCTACGGCGGTTCTGAGGTCATTTCCTGTGCGCCTGTTGGGACGTAGAAAAAAGAAGGGGGGACCATGCGCGGACATTTCAAACAATGGCGGTGAAAGGTTCACGTTGGTGTGATGCAGAGGTGGAGTGTTTACTGCAGATTTGGTCGATGAAAAGATTCAAAAACAGTCGACAAGACGCACAAAAACTCCGAGGTCTACGGAAAGATCTGGAAACAAAGCCACGCATCGCCATGACGTCATCAATGCGTGTGACGTGTTACGGCGTGATGACGTATAGGCAGCAAGAAGCATTCTCCGAGGCCCAGGTAGTGTGAGTACAAACGGGGCTGGAGGGGGGGACAAGGACCCTAAAGCACGGGACGCGGTGTGGAAGGACAGTGGGAGTGCGCCTTAAGACGTGTTCGGTGAGTTTTACTGGAGTTTGTGTCACGACGAGTTAAGATAATTAAGAGAGAGACTTCTGTTTACTTGGATTTTTCTGTGTAATAATTAAATTAAATGTAAGAATACCTCCTCCTAGGTTCTTTCTCTTACTTTAACCTCCGCGCACGGTCTGATCCTGACATTAACTTCCCCGTATCTGTCGTCCAGAGTGCAGTTTTGAAGAGAACCTACTGATGGGGGACGCTGGTTTCTGCAGTCCTCCTCTGCAGTTTGTGGTTCTGTTCTGCGGCGGTGGGACCGGCTTGTAGGACTGTCCCGTAGCCCGGTACATGGCCTGGACCCACAGCACCCGGTCCTGCTCGTCGTCACAGGCGTACATCACCAAGTCGCCCTCCTTCACCGCGTTGAAGAACACGCGGCCGCCCTGCAGACCTGAGGAGCGAGAGGAAAGGAAACAACATAAAGAAAAAAGGTCAGGATCGAACAGCGGGGCAGGAAATGTGGTTAAGTCAGATCATCTCTGTGGTCGGGCGGGTGTACGGGCGGGACTTGGATCGCTACTGCAGAAATCGCAGACGTGGTGGCGCCCGGATTTGGGATATTTTCACTTTTGCGCAGTGGGAGGAAGTGGATCAATTTGTCACCTCTCATCCAAGAGGCTTCATCAGTTCATGTACGCATCTGACCAGGACCAGGACCAGGACCAGGACCAGGCTGGGACTGGACCAGGACCAGGACCAGGCTGGGACTGGTCCAACTAACTGGTGTGGAGATCCAGGTATTTAACCTCTCACAAGGCCGATGATGTCACTGGAACCCTTTGTGCTCCAAGTGCCAACGACCGTCGAACCAAACACCTGCACGTCTTTAGACTGTGGGAGGAAACCGGAGAACCCGGAGAAAACCCACGCAGACACGGGGAGAACATGAGAAACTCCACACAGAAGGGCCCCAGCAGAAGAGCCCCCCCTCTCGCTGTGAGGCGACAGTGCTAACCACCACACCACCGCGTCGCCCGTATGCTAAATTAAGAATATTTTCACCCCCTCCCCCCGCTGTCAGACACCTCTTCCTTCCTTCGTCATCTGTAAACTCATCACAGGATCCTCTCGTCTCCACGGTGAACGGCATTCCATACACACAGAAGGGCCCCAGCCGGGATTCGCACCAGGAACCCTCTCCTCCTGCTGTTTAATGTCACGAGTTCACGTCAATTGACCTGTTTTGCAATCAGACTTTTTGACCTTTGTGTGAAGCACCGTGATATTTCTTTGGATGTTTAAGTGCTCTGCAATTATTATTACTATGATTATGAACGGTCTGTGTTCTGGACTCCTGCCTTTGTCGTAGCTCATACAACAAGTGTCCCTTTAAACGCGGCGTGTGGAGCAGATGAGGTGAGTAAAGACGCCGCTGCAGTAACAGCAGGGCACAGAAGAAAGAAGTCGACGTGACCCCCGCGCGTACATTTCCATGGGAGCTGCGGTTTCCTCTGTGCTAACTAAGTAACCACTTGTTAAACTTTGAAAATAAAGGGTTCGGTGGTGGAAAGAAAAACCTGAGACTTCATTATCACGCTGAGAACAGTGAGGGTGCCCTGAGTTATAGAAGACGGCGGAGCGGAGGTTAAACGCCGACGTGACATCACGGCTTCAGCTCTCAATCGCATCAATACCGCCGCGATTTATGGACGAGTCGCAGAGAAGCCACTTAAGGCTCCTCGCAGACGTACAAAGAACAGGAGAGCGCGTGAGTCAGTGGGAAGTCTGTTTGAGTCGAAGCTGAACATTTGAGGACCTTGACTGGTCTCACTTTATGTGGCTGCATTATAATTACACTTCCCACAGACATTCTTCTCGTTTATCAATCATGTTTTCATGTGGCTGCTGCTCTGTAATGCTCTCTCAGCGCGCATGCATGTGTGTGTGTGTACCTGGCTGAGGGTCGCAGTAGTCCACCGTGTAGCCCTCCAGCTGCATCAGCTCCTGGGGCTCGGCCTTCTTCTCCCTGTAGCTGCACATGGCGAACGTGTACTGACTCACCTGCAAAAGGGGAGAGACGCAAGAGTAAGAGCGTGTGTGTCCTACAGTATATATGTGGTGCAGTTATACATCTACGCCGGCTGGGACATGTTGCAAGAACGCCAGAGGATAGACTCCCGCGTAGAGTACTATACGGAGAGCTCTCCGCGGATCTGCAGGAGGTCAGCGTAAGCGCTATAAAGACCACCTGAAAACATCTCTTAACCCCCGGCCCTTGAGACCCTCGCCACTGACTGTCACAAGCGGCGAACTTCTTGTGAAGAAGGCGTCGGGATCTATACGTCAGATCTAGAACGCAAAGCAGATGAGAAGCGCGCTCGACGCCATCAGCAGCCGGCTCGAGATGGAAACTTCCCCTGTGACGTTTGCAACCGCGTTTGCAAAAGTCCCGCATCGGACTTCACAGCCATCGAAGAACCCGTCGAGTGTGACCCCCGGAAAGTGTCGACCCACTGTTCTACGCATGAAACGACGTCTTCGCAGTGTGGTGCAATGAAAGTATTGGTTTCTTTATAAAGTTGTGGTGAAGGTGTTGAGTTTTAAGTGTATTTTGGTGTTTACAGGGACGACAATGGTGCAGGACCAACTCTGAGATCCTGTATTTGTACAGTTTTCGTGCACAGTGGTCTCAAATGTCACATGTGTTTCCTTATTATTCCTTTTATACGGCACATTATCTACATTATCTCTCTCACTCAAAACACAAGTACAAAGCAATACTTCAACACTGATCTGTTTTGGGGCAAATTGAAAATGTTCCCCGTTGAAGCTGAGGCAAGTAGGTGCCCCACACACGCACGCACGCACGCACGCACACACACACGCACGCACACAGTTTTTTTGTGTGTATCAACTATTAATGGAGAAATCCAGGAGAGTTGCTAACAGCAGTGATTAACACGGTGAAGGCATTCAAAGGTCTTTTTTAACCACTAATGCTGCTGAAGATAACAGCAAACCTCTGCAGCAGCATGAGAAGAGTCCCTACACACAACAAAGCAGCATCAGCGTAGTTAGTGAAGCCAGAGTTTATTAAAAGAGTGTTTTAAAGACTTAGGTCTGCGCTGAGCTGCGGCCAGCTAGCCGTCCACGGCCCGTTTGGGAGAGGTGGGCTTTAGTAAAGCACGTTTGCACATGTACGAGCACAAGCGTGCGCACGTGTACGAGCACTAGGCCTACGGCGGTTCTGAGGTCATTTCCTGTGCGCCTGTTGGGACGTAGAAAAAAGAAGGAGGGACCATGCGCGGACATTTCAAACAATGGCGGTGAAAGGTTCACGTTGGTGTGATGCGGAGGTGGAGTGTTTACTGCAGATTTGGTCGATGAAAAGATTCAAAAACAGTCGACAAGACGCACAAAAACTCCGAGGTCTACGGAAAGATCTGGAAACAAAGCCACGCATCGCCATGACGTCATCAATGCGTGTGACGTGTTACGGCGTGATGACGTATAGGCAGCAAGAAGCATTCTCCGAGGCCCAGGTAGTGTGAGTACAAACGGGCCTGGAGGGGGGGACAAGGACCCTAAAGCACGGGGCACGGGACGGAGGCACAGTGGGAGGGCCCCCTTACCTACTGGCCCCTGTACCAGCTCCTCTCATAGTAAAGTCCATTACAGTGGAAGGAGCCCATTGGTGCTTTGTTTTGTGTGTAGGGACTCTTCTCATGCTGCTGCAGAGGTTTGCTGTTATTTTCAGCAGCATTAGTGGTTAAAAAAGACCTTTGAATGCCTTCATCGTTAGCAAAACAGCGTAAAAGAAGATGTAAGAGACTAAAACTTCATGAACTTCGGCTCGGAGGCGAGGACTGAAATGATTTTCTTTAAAACCCTTAAATTGTGTTTGATTATTTCATCGACTGCCTTTTCTTTAAAAACGCCACAGTGTGAGGGCGTGCTCTGTGAAGGCTGGAGCGTCTCACACACACACACACACACACACACACACACACACACACACACACACACTTATCCCTGACAGAGCGGATCAAACCTTCATTACAAACCCACGCTTCATCTTCTCGAACGGTCTCTTTGGAGTGATTTGAGTTTTACTTTGAACCTTGAGTCCGTTTCGTTAACACTCGTCTGTTTCTCACCTGAACGAGTACAAAGTATCTTCTTTTCCAGCGTTTCCACACCCTCTGTCCCACAGCGTACAGGTACCTGAAACACACACACACGCAAACACACACACACACACACACACACACACAACAGCACACACACACACACACACACACACACACACACACACACACACAAACACACACACACACACACACAAGCACGACGTCAGAGGGAAAAACAAGGATTTGACGTATTTCACTGTTTTTAGGACAAACTAGAGAAAAGATTCACAGGAAAATCAAAGATTAAAGGGACAGTTCAGGTGTTTGTGGTCGAGGGCAGCGGCCGGGGCAAAGAGGGAGGAGGAGGAGGAGGAAGAGGAGGAGGAGTAGGAAGAGGAGGAGAAGAAGAAGAAGGAGGAGAAGAAGAAGAACCTGGAGAAGGAGAAGACGAAGAAGACCTTTATTTATCCTGCTAGGGGAAATAAAAATGTTTCACTGTTATTATTCATGACACACACACACACACACACACACACACACACACACACACACACACACACACACACACACACACACACACACACACACACACACACACACACACACACACACACACACACACACACACACACACACACACACACACACACACACACACACACACACACACACACACACACACATCCATGCAGTTAATGGAGAGCTGTCAGAGCGAGGGGGCTGCCAGCGGCTCAGCGCCCCAAGCAGTTGGGGGTTTGGTGCTTTGCTCAACAGCATCTCGACAGTGCCCAGGAGATGAACTGGCACCTCTCCAGCCACCAGTCCACACTCACACAGGGACTCGAACCGGCAACCCTACAGTTCCCAGTCGAGTCACCTAGAGACTGATCTACTGCCGCAGCAAAACCTCCTTTAGTCACGTTAAACAAAAGGTGTCCGAAAACAGCCCTTTTTCTTTTGGCACTAGTTTTTCTCAACGTATTCCTCCGCAGCCATTTGAGTCCGACTCTTATCACAGCTGTTCATGTAAATCCTGTGCATCTCCGAGTCTCACGGCCCACCAGTCCGGACGGGTGTGTCGGGTCACTGTACGAGGGTCTATTTTAAAGCTCTTTGACGCCCGTGCTCATATTTTAGTGTATTTCACCACAGTCAGTCATCGCTCACACTCATCTCCTCCCCCCATGTATAATAAAACACCCATACAGGAGGGAGTAATGAGTCCTGAGGCCGTGACACACAGACGGCCGCTCGTTGAAGAATGAAAGAATGACCGGCGTGGCCTCTCAATCAATGGCTGCTCCGCGGGCCTCCTGAAGCGTGGGACACAGGCAAGTGCAAGTGAGGAAAATCAATCGATGGCGAGACCTCTTTCTTCAGCCCCGGCGCCCGCCCTTAAAGAAAAAAGGCCTCCGGTCAAGGCTGCGGCACGTCTGGACGCAGAATCTGGGCCGTTTCTGCACCGCTCCGGGTTAAAACCGCGGCCGCCGCTCACCGGCCACTTGTGAAAGAAGATGGCAGCCGCGTGTTCTTCCAGAAGACGGACTCTAAAGAGTTCACTGCGGGCATTTAACAGTCCTCAGAGCAAATACACAGTCATCCTCCAATGGTCTTTTAGCCGGATATTCACACTTTAATAAAAGAGGGATGAGGCGTCGATTTGTTTTATTGAAACAGGAGAAAGTTCCGCGGAAGAAGACGGATCACCGCGGCGTCGTCTGTGCGGAGAACGGGGTCAACGCGCTCACCGGAGTAGAAGTAGAAGCAGGAGAAGAGAAACGATGCGTGTTTTATGGGTAAATTATAGTTTTATAAAGACAAACGTGTTTTTAAAGCTCAGAGTTTGCAGTTTAAATGGGATTTGAGAAATTTTTACACTTTAAAATGTTTAAAAAATGTTTTTCAGAATACACAACAAACTGTGGATTTCATGTTTTTTTCATTTTGGAAATCTGAAAATGTTGTTTTTAAACATTAAGGCGGCGGCTTCTGCTTTTTTTTAAGGGTTTAAAGAAACAGATTTAGGAGGAAAAAGTGTCAATTTTAATAGAAAAAAGCGTCAAATTTAATAGAAAAGTGTCAAATTTAATAGAAAAAAGTGTCAAATTTAATAGAAAAGTGTCAAATTTATTAGAAAAGTGTCAAATTTAATAGAAAAAAGTGACAATTTTAATAGAAAAGTGTCAAATTTACGTGCACGTGTACGAGCACGAGGCCTACGGCGGCTCTGAGGTCATTTCCTGTGCGCCTGTTGGGACATAGAGAAAAGAAGGAGGGACCATGCGCGGACATTTCAAACAATGGCGGTGAAAGGTTCACGTTGGTGTGATGCGGAGGTGGAGTGTTTACTGCAGATTTGGTCGATGAAAAGATTCAAAAACAGTCGACAAGACGCACAAAAACTCCGAGGTCTACGGAAAGATCTGGAAACAAAGCCACGCATCGCCATGACGTCATCAATGCGTGTGACGTGTTACGGCGTGATGACGTATAGGCAGCAAGAAGCATTCTCCGAGGCCCAGGTAGTGTGAGTACAAACGGGCCTGGAGGGGGGGACAAGGACCCTAAAGCACGGGGCATGGGACGGACGCACAGTGGGAGGGCGCCCTAAGAATTCAAGGTGATTTTTTAAAACTATGACGTGAAACTAAAAGATGCGTCACATCCTTCCTCTACGGCCCAGCGCCTTCCCTGCAGGTGGCTAATGTTGAGTTGGTGACCTGCACTGACACGCTAACCGCGGATAAACCCCCAAAAACTTTGTTGCGTAGAAATATTTATTTCCTTTCACACGATGATTTCTTACCTGTGTGCTTGAAATGTGGTGAGGAATTACATTTTTATGGTAATAATAGGAATTAAATGTCAACAGTGACTTTATATGAAGCTGAGCTGTGACATCAAATATGTTTTTATATAATATAATGTTTTTTTTGCGGCTCCAGACAAATTTTATCTGGTGGAAGAGGAAACACGGCTCTTTGATAGCAGAGGATACAGACGCCTGCGTTAGAGTCATTCTGACACATGTGGCGTGTTGTTGTTAGTATATATATAAATATATAAATATAAATATAGATATATATCTATACTCTGCGGATTCACCGTAAAAACAGCATCAAATCACTTGAATGAAGAGAGAAAATAAAAGACATAAGATGAACCGTTCAGCAGGTGGATCTCAGACTGTGTGTTTAATAAACCAGAGACACGTGAAGAAGAGCGGGCGTGAGCTGGACGCACACTGACCCCCTGTGGACGGGTTTGAGAACTGCAGACAAGTTTCTTTCTCTCTTTTGTATTTCTGTCTCTTAGGGCGCCCTCCCACTGTGCCTCCGTCCCGTGCCCCGTGCTTTAGGGTCCTTGTCCCCCCCTCCAGGCCCGTTTGTACTCACACTACCTGGGCCTCGGAGAATGCTTCTTGCTGCCTATACGTCATCACGCCGTAACACGTCACACGCATTGATGACGTCATGGCGATGCGTGGCTTTGTTTCCAGATCTTTCCGTAGACCTCGGAGTTTTTGTGCGTCTTGTCGACTGTTTTTGAATCTTTTCATCGACCAAATCTGCAGTAAACACTCCACCTCCGCATCACACCAACGTGAACCTTTCACCGCCATTGTTTGAAATGTCCGCGCATGGTCCCTCCTTCTTTTTTCTACGTCCCAACAGGCGCACAGGAAATGACCTCAGAACCGCCGTAGGCCTCGTGCTCTTGCTCGTACTCGTACACGTGCGCACGCTCGTGCTTGTACATGTGCAAACGTGCCACCTCTCTCAGACGGGTCGTGGTCCCAGTTATGCGTGGAGCGGTTGCACTCACACTGGTCAAACGCACTAGGCTTTAGCTGAAGAAGCGGTTTTGTCCCGGTGCGGAAGGACAGTGTGAGTGCGCCCTTAATGGACTTGGACTTATAAAGCGCCTTTCTAGTCTTCTGACTACTCAAGGCGCTTTCACACTGACGGCAGTCGACATCTACAGACCATCTAATGTAACCATTCACACACATTTACACACTCATGCGCAGCACAGGGAGCAACTCTGGGTTCAGTGTCTTGCCCAAGGACACTTCCACATGTGGACCGGGGGAGCTCTGTCTTTGTCTTTCCTCTCTCTCTCTCTCTCCTTGTCTTCCTCTCTCGGGTGCAGACAGATGTGCGTCCTCCACAGAGCTGGGTCTGTCTGACGTTCCTGTCTGTTATAGTGAAGGTTTTCAACGCCACCGTACTCTACAGAGGAATTGTTGGGTCTCTGTAAATCATAAATAAGTCATTGAGTGTGGTCTTTACCTACTCTGTGAAGTGTCCTGAGATCACTGTTGTTATGATTTGGCACTATAAATAAAACTGAACTGAATTGAATTGGGGGTCGAACCGCCGATCTCTCAAATGGAGGACGACCCACTTTCCCACTGAGCCACAGCCGCCAATCTGTGCTCAGAGCGGTGTGACTACCACAGCCTTCATTATGATATAAACTGTACAGTAGAGGACCCGTCCGACGCAGAGACTCTCAGAGTCACAAACGCACACAGACAGACAGGACACACACACACACACACACACAGACAGGACACACACACACAAATACACACTCTCTAGATGATTAAAAAGCTTTTGCCTCCATCTTGTGGTAGAAAGAAAGAACTGCCTCCACAGGTTTGTTTGATGTTTGATGTGTTTGGGCTTAAATCTAAAACAGCAGTGATGAATATAATAATAATATTTCTGTTCATAATAATGCTAAATATTCTCTAACAAGAGTATTTCTTTAGAAAAGCAGCCTCCTGACTACTGTTGCAGAGTCGTATCGGTGCAAAATCCACTTTAAAGGTTTATTTTCTCTCTGTATCTGCCGCCATTTTGGTTCTAAAATCTGTATCACTCTTAACAATCCCTAATCAGTGAAGCCCTGATTAATGCATACGTGTGATTTTATGGATCATATTATGTTAATATGACAGCCATCCCATCCTCAGACTGAGGGCGCGCTCCCACTGTGCGTCCATACCGTGCCCGAGCACGTGCCACGGGTAAAGTCTGGTTCCTTTGACCAGTGTGAGTGCAACCGTACCACGTCTAGGAGCGGCACGCTTGCCGTCCACGGCCCGTTTGGGAGAGGTGGGCTTTAGTAAAGCACGTTTGCACGTGTACGAGCAAGAGCGTGCGCACGTGTACGAGCACGAGGCCTACGGCGGTTCTGAGGTCATTTCCTGTGCGCCTGTTGGGACGTAGAAAAAAGAAGGAGGGACCATGCGAGGACATTTAACCCTCCTGTTGTCCTCGGGTCAAAATGACCCGTGAGGCCAAAAGAGTTGAACTCAAGGTCACAGAGTTATTTACAAACCACAGAATGTAACAATGTTTGAGTTGTTTTAATCAGAAGCAGACGTAACAAGACAGATCATGGGGTCTTCTCACGGACAGCTGTGCCTTTGATCAGTCTCAGATCAATGAGGAGCAGACGTGAACGAGACAGTAGCAGACGTAAACAACACACAGGTGTTATCGCAGACTGCAGAGATTATAAAGGTGCTGCAGACGACAGGGCCCCGAACTCTGTCTGTGCTGAAGCCGTGAGTGTGCGTTACAACGCTGAAGAGGCTCTAGAGCGAGACAACTGTGATTCAGAAGAGGAAGTGGAGGATGCATCAGAAGAAGAAGATGGGGAGAAACCAGAGCATGATGAATCATCTTCAGAAGAAGAAGAAAACCCTGAAGCTGAAAGAGAGACTTGGCAGGATAACATGGTCCTCAGCAGCATGTGACCGACACGGCAGGCACGCAGAACAAAACGTCATACAGACGACCCCAGGACCCACAAGGTATGCCGTTTCTCATGCTCATGACATTGTCTCTACACTCTACCTGTTTATCACACCAGCAATAGAAAAAATAATCCTGGAGATGACAAATCTGGAGGGTTTTCTCAAATACGGAGACAGCTGGAAAAAGATGGATGAGACTGACCTGCAGGCCTACTCAGGGCTGCTGATCTTAGCCGGTGTGTTCAGGTCCTGAGGTGAGGCTGCAGCTAGTCTGTGGGATGCACAGAGTGGAAGGCCAATTTTCCGAGCCACAATGCCACTCAAACTCTTTCCCACCTACTCAAGTCTTCTGTCCAAAGGTCGTTGTCCTCTCCGGCGGTATATGCCCAGCAAGCCAGCAAAATATGGGATCAAGTCATGGGTGGCTTGCGATGCCAAATCAAGCTACGCTTGGAAAATGCAAGTCTATACCGGGAAGCCGAACAGTGGACGCCCAGAGAAGAACCAGGGGATGCGAGTTGTGCTTGATGTGACAGAGGGACTGAGGGGTCACAATCTGACATGTGACAATTTCTTCACATCTGCAGCAGCCTTCTGACTACTGTTGCAGAGTCATATCGGTGCAAAATCCACTTTAAAGGTTTATTTTCTCGATATATCGCCGCCATTTTGGTTCTAAATCCATTTTTCCTCTAAAATCTGTTTCGTTTTTAACAATCCCAAATCAATGAAGCCCTGATTAATGCATACGTGTGAATTAATGGATTATATTATGTTAATATGACAGTCATCCCATCCTCAGACTGAGGGCGCACTCACACTGTGCCTCCGTACCGTGCCCGAGCACGTGTCACGGGTAAAGTCTGGTTCCTTTGACCAGTGTGAGTGCAACCGTACCACGTCTAGGAGCGGCACGCTTGCCGTCCACGGCCCGTTTGGGAGAGGTGGGCTTTAGTAAAGCACGTTTGCACGTGTACGAGCACGAGCGTGCGCACGTGTACGAGCACGAGGCCTACGGCGGTTCTGAGGTCATTTCCTGTGCGCCTGTTGGGACATAGAAAAAAGAAGGAGGGACCATGCGCAGACATTTAACCCTCCTGTTGTTAAAAACCAAAAAAAAATCCCCTAAACTTTATTTTTTTAACTTGAAATTTTAGGACTTTGCCTTGATCGGCACCAACAGTAGAAAAAGTGAAATGTTGCTTTTATTCACATTTCTGTGTAAGCTGTACAAAAAAAGGTACAAAGGTCGTCCTGGGGTCAAAATGACCCGTGAGGCACAAAGAGTTGAACTCAAGGTCACAGAGTTATTTACAAACCACAGAATGTTTCAATGTTTGAGTTGTTTTAATCAGTCGCAGACGTAACAAGACAGATCATGGGGTCTTCTCACGGACTGCTGTGCCTTTGATCAGTCTCAGATCAATGAGTAGCAGACGTGAACGAGACAGTAGCAGACGTAAACAACACACAGGTGTTATCGCAGACTGCAGAGATCATAAAGGTGCTCAAGTCTCAGATCAATGAGCAGCAGACGTAAACGAGACAGTAGCAGACGTAAACGAGACAGTAGCAGACGTAAACGAGACAGTAGCAGACGTGAACGAGACAGTAGCAGACGTAAACGAGACAGTAGCAGACGTAAACGAGACAGTAGCAGACGTAAACGAGACAGTAGCAGACGTAAACGAGACAGTAGCAGATGAAAGGACACAGCAGGAGAAATGTAGAGTCAAACTACGAAGCAGCAGACAAACAGAAACAGAACCAGTCTATTCCTGAGACGCATTGGCCCCTGGCGACCCTGAGACCCCGAGACCCCGTGCCCCCCCTGCAGACTCACCCGCTGTGCTTCATGTTGGGGGGTTTGTCCATGCGGACGGCCAGTTTGATCTTGAGCTCCGTGTCCTGGCTGTTCTTGGGGACGACCATCCGGTGGAGCTCGGCCTGCTTCGGCCCGTTGGTGGTGGGATTCATGACCACCTGAGGGAGGAGGCGGGGCACAGAGGAGGGAGGGCAGGGATTGGTTAAAAATCATCAGTCTTGCTTAAAATGATGATTAACGGTGGAATCATATGATGTCTAACTCTGTGTGTGTGTGTGTGTGTGTGTCTGTGTCCTGTGTGTGTGTGTGTCCTGTGTCTGTGTGTGTGTGTGTGTCCTGTGTCTATGTGTGTGTGTGTGTGTGTGTGCGTGCATGTCCTGTGTGTGTGTGTGTCCTGTGTGTGTGTGTGTGCGTGTGTGTACGTGTGTGTCTGTGTCCCGTGTGTGTGTGCGTCTGTATCCTGTGCATGTTTATTGTGTCCTGAGTGTGTGTGTGTTTTTGTTTGGGTGTGTGTGTCCTGTGTGTGTGTGAGTGTGTGTGTGCGTGCGTGAGTTGTGTGTCTGTGAATGTGAGTGTGTGTGCGTGCATGTGTTTCCTGTCTGTGTCCTGTGTGTGTGTGTGTGTGTGTGGTGTGTGTGTCTGTGTCCTGTGTGTGTGTTTGCATGTGTGTGTGTGTGTGTGTGTGTGTGCGCGTGTCCTGTGCGTGTGTGTGTCTGTGTCCTGTGTGTGTCTGTGTCCTGTGTGTGTGTGTTGTGTGTCTGTGTCCTGTGTGTGTGTGCGCGCGTGTGTGTTTGAGTCCTGTGTTCGTGCCTGTGTGTGTGTATATGTCCCGTGTGTGTATGTGTCCTGTGTGTGTGTGTGCGTGTGTGCGTGTCTGTGTCCTGTGTGGGTGTGTGTGTGTACGTGTCCTGTGTGTGTACGTGTCTGTGTCCTGTGTGTGTGTGTGTGCGTGTGTGCATGTGTGTGTCCTGTGTGTGTCTGTGTCCATTGTGTGTGCATGTGTGGGTCTGTGTCCTGTGCGTGTGTGTGTGTGTGTGTGTGTGTGTGTGTGTGTGTGTTTGTCTCACCCGGCCCAGCTCCTTGTCCTCCAGAGCCAGGACCCCGGTGCTCTCTGTGAACAGCTTCACTTTGACCGAGGGCAGAGGGTGCGTCGTGGTGAAGTCCCCCTGGGTGCCCCACCTGCAACACACGAGCACCGTCTCTCAGACAACACAACCACACGTGCACCAACGCTGCAACACACGAGGACCGTCTCCAGGGGGGCTGGAGTCTCCCTTAGAGAGAGGGGGAGAAGTTCAGCATCCGTGAGGAACTCGGAGTAGAGCCGCTGCTCCTTTGTGTTGAAAGGAGCCAGTTGAGGTGGTTCAGGATCATCTAGTAAGGATGAACCCTGGGCGCCTCCCTAGGGAGGTGTTCCAGGCACGTCCAGCTGGGAGGAGGCCTCGGGGAAGACCCAGGACCAGGTGGAGAGATTAGATCTCCACACTGGCCTGGGAACGCCTCAGGATCCCCCAGTTAGAGCTGGTTAATGTGGCCCGGGAAAGGGAAGTTTGGGGTCCCCTGCTGGAGCTGCTGCCCCCGAGACCCGACCCCGGATAAGAGGCTGAAGATGAGATGAGTATATTTATCCACTGCTGGACACTATGTTTATTAACGTATTTGATGGCGGTCGTCCATGTTTTCTGTTTACGTTCGACTTAAATGATGTGGGACGCTCTGAAGTCGGAGCTCTTAAACACCAGGTAGGAGAGGTCCCATGTCCCAGCGCTTAGGGATGCAGCATAAGGATGGATGGTCTAGTTCCTATATTACCCACAATCAGGGATGTGCACAAGGCCAGGCTGAAGTTACATTATGGTGTGTTGCATCACCTCAGACGTCGGAGCTGGTTATGATGTCACACCCGAGCTATCAGCGTTTCGGTTACAATGTCGGAAAAAAAGGAGCCAACGGCCGTAAACCGGAGAGGAAACAACATTTACGAAAGTTATTCTGGCGCTCACCTTGTCCTGCGGTCCTTTAGCGCCCCTCAAACACGGTGGAGGAAGAGGAAACACAGCCTGTTTTTCTTTCTGCGCATTTCATGTTTACAAAAAGTATCGATCGGCGTTTGATCCGTCATCAGTGAATAACGGGCGAGTGCTCTAACACCTGCACACACGCATTTTATCAATTACATGTCGACTTAAACCCATTTGTCTCAATGTGATGTGATCAGCAGTTGTCTGAAATATGGGATATGCAGGCTATTTGATATCATTTACAACCAGGACATCTCATCATCTCATCTCATCTTCAGCCTCTTATCCAGGGTCGGGTCTCGGGGGCAGCAGCTTTAGCAGAGGACCCCAAACTTCCCTTTCCCGGGCCACATTAACCAGCTCTAACTGGGGGATCCCGAGGCGTTCCCAGGCCAGTGTGGACCAGGGCCGCCATCTTTAAATGTCAACCTGGGGGTTGTGTGGATCGTCCGCCTTTCCGAGTCATTTCGGTTGAGAGTTGTGACTCGGAGCTCAGAAATCCAGCACAACTCGAACGCAGCATCAGTCACAGCTCCAGAGGCGGTTAACGGAGCTGTTATCATCACTTACTGTTGACTTTAATGGAGCGGAGTGGTTATTTCACACACGTCCGTGATTACATGCCTCTGTTAAAGCTGTCATTTTAAGAGTGTGTGTGTGTGTGTGTGTGTGTGTTCACTCGTTGACGGCTGAGCTGCAGAGCCAGGCTCCATATTCAGCTCCCACCAGTTTCCAAGGCAACATTTAGAGCCTCTGCGTCTGGTTCTCTAACTTGACTTTGAGCATTAAAGCATTAAACGCACAAAGAGCTTCAAACACCTTCGACTGTATTGGTCTTTCAGGCTTAATATTCCAGGATCGCAGCCTGGGATTCTCACGGGATCAACACATCTCAGCTGGAAACTAAAAACAAAACACCCCTGAACCCGTCAAAGCACTCTGGCGGCCTCTGCTGGGCGTTTCCAGAAGTGTTCGACCAATGAGAGTTTGGTTTGACGACAGCACAGAAGAAGAATTACTACTTTATTTATCTAAATTCAATTTTTTCACTCTGTTATGATTATTATACAGGTTACACACACACACACACACACACACACACACACACACACACACACACACACACACACACACACACACACACACACACACACACACACACACACACACACACACACACACACACACACACACACACACACACACACACACACACACACACACACACACACACACACACACACACACACACACACAGGCCTGAAACACACACACATGCACAAACACGACCTATATACTGTACATGCAATTAATGGAGGGATGTCAGAGCGAGGGGGCTGCCAATGGCTTAGCGCCCCGAGCATGTTTGGGTTCGGTGCCTCGCTCAACAGCACCTCAGCAGTGCCCAAGAGATGAACTGGCACCTCTCCAGCCACCAGTCCACGCTCCATTCATGGTCCACAAAGGGACTAGCCCAAAATATCAACCAGCCGGATCTTGTTCCCGAGTGAGGGGACGATGGAGCGTGAGTTTGGCCGGAGAATCGGAGCAGCGGGGGCGGAGCTGCAGTCGCTCTACCGCACCGTTGTGACCAAAAGAGAGCTGAGGAAGACAAAGCTCTGGATCTACCGCTCAGTCCTGGTTCCTACCCTCACCTGTGGTCATGAAAGCTGGGTCAGGACCCAAAGAACCAGGTCCAGGTCAGGACCCAAAGAACCAGGTCCAGGTCCAAGCGTGTGAAATGTGTTTCCTCAGGAGGGGGTCTGGAGTCTCCCTTAGAGAGAGGGGGAGAAGTTCAGCATCCGTGAGGAACTCGGAGTAGAGCCGCTGCTCCTTTGTGTTGAAAGGAGCCAGTTGAGGTGGTTCAGGATCATCTGGTAAGGATGAACCCTGAGCGCCTCCCTAGGGAGGTGTTCCAGGCACGTCCAGCTGGGAGGAGGCCTCGGGGAAGACCCAGGACCAGGTGGAGAGATTAGATCTCCACACTGGCCAGGGAACGCCTCAGGATCCCCCAGTTAGAGCTGGTTAATGTGGCCCGGGAAAGGGAAGTTTGGGGTCCCCTGCTAAAGCTGCTGACCCTGAGACCCGATATATATCTATATATATCTGAAACCACGTCTAATTTGACCCTCTGGAGGAACACGGATAAGTTTTTGTGATTCAGGAGCAAAATAAGTTATTCACAAACTTAACTTAGATGCAGAATGACTTAATAAACCTTCCTGTTCCTCTGCCTTTCTGCACGTTTATATTAATTATGTTTGGAAACAACACGTCAGCCTGGAGGAAATCTAATAAGAAAGACTGATTTAATAAGAATTATCAGGAGTGTCCTTGATTATAACGTGAAGACACGCCGCTTTGGTCCTGAACGCTTCACAAAAGCTCCAGATTCAACGATAATTAAGGGTCTTAGCGACGAAAAGGTCCTCTGTGATTAAAGAGGCCGCTACGCTACGACTGCAGGAGTCGTCCCGGCGCCTGGACCTCACGCCGTAATCACGGCTAATCATGTTGTGTGTGTGATTACGGTTAACGAGGACGTCGTTAAGTGTGTTATTGAAGGAGTGAAGGTTACAGGAGCTGCAGTGGAGCCCGGGTTACATCACAGGGATCCCTGTCGACCAGCGAGGTCGTAGGGTTACGGCGCGCTCCTCTAATTGGCTGCGTTTGGAGATTCAGGCGAGCGGAGGGGGCAACCAGAGAAGAAGAAAACACACGGGCTGGAGCATGTGAAAGGGCAGCTCCATTATCATACGGACCCCCGCGTGACCAACTGTCCGACGGCCGCTCAACAAGCAACAACTGCAACACGATGAGCTGCCGGCGAGAGATTTCACCGCTACAGCGTATCGGTCAATTCAGGAGACGGTTAAGTTTATAAAACAAAAGGTGATGGTTAAGTTTAGACGACTAAAGGAGACGGTTAAGTTTAGACGACTAAAGGAGACGGTTAAGTTTAGTCACTAAAGGAGACGGTTAAGTTTAGACGACTAAAGGAGACGGTTAAGTTTAGACGACTAAAGATGACGGTTAAGTTTAGTCACTAAAGGAGACGGTTAAGTTTAGACGACTAAAGGAGACGGTTAAGTTTAGACGACTAAAGGAGACGGTTAAGTTTAGACGACTAAAGATGACGGTTAAGTTTAGACGACTAAAGGAGACGGTTAAGTTTAGACGACTAAAGGAGACGGTTAAGTTTAGACGACTAAAGGAGACGGTTAAGTTTAGACGACTAAAGGAGACGGTTAAGTTTAGACGACAAAAGGTGACGGTTAAGTTTAGACGACTAAAGGTGACGGTTAAGTTTAGACGACTAAAGGTGACGGTTAAGTTTAGACGACTAAAGGTGACGGTTAAGTTAAAACTGAGCCTGACATGCTGAGGCTTTAGATGTCCTATAAAAGCCACGATAGCTTTTTGATTTCTCTGGCGCCCCCTTCAGGACAAACTTTACATTTTCTTCCCAATGTGCGTGTGTGTGTTTGTGTGTGTGTGTGTGTGCGTGTGTGCTCATGTTTTACACGTGATGAGTTGAGACCGACTCCCATCACTGTGACATAACGGCCTCGTCTTCTAGCTGCTTCAGCCGTTACTGGAGAATGACACACATGTCTCGGGGCGGCTGATCGCAGGTTGCAACTCGCAGAACGCCGTTTGCATTTCAGAGATGGGGGTCTGTGGTGGGTTCACCTCCAGGTAACTGTGTTATGGAGGCTTCTTCACCGCGGCCCCTGTGTGTGTTTCATCCTCAAAAGCTCAGAGGACAAACCAGTTAGGAGTCACGAGTGGAGGCTGAGCAGCTGTAAACGTGTTTGTGTCACAATCATCAAGATCATGTTTAATATAAGTGTTATAAGTTCCCTTAAGAGAATGCAAATACAGGTTAATAAGATGTTCATTTGTTGCATATAATGTGATTTAAGTGTTTGAATATTTAGTCAGGCATCTTTTAGATAAGGGTGACAAGGTGGTGTAGTGGTTAGAAGTGGAGTTTGCATGTTGTCCCCGTGTCTGCGTGGGTTTTCTCCGGGTTCTCCGGTTTCCTCCCACAGTTCAAAGACGTGCAGGTGTTGGGTTCATTGATGACTCTAAATCACCCGTAGGTGTGAATGGTTGTCTGTCTCTGTTCGTCTCTATGTGTCCTGTGATAGAGGCGGGGTCCTGTCCAGGGTGGACCCCGCCTCACGCCCGATGTCAGCTGGGATCGGATCCAGCACCCCCAAGACCCCGACAGGGACAAGAGGCTGAAGATGAATGAATGAATCTTTTAGTCAGCCCGTTATTGGGTCAGGCTGTGTATGGGACAGCTATGTTGTTGTTGGGGTCCTTACACTGAGCGTGTTTACATGTGTGACGGTGTCCCTCGTATTCTCTTACCGCAATATGCACACGGGTGAAGAGTTCCCGGCACAACAACAGTGTCACACACTCAAAGATATTCAATAATGAGCAAAGAGGTTCACGAGGACCGCCCGTTTCCACCCACGCAAAACTCTTTTTGCTTGTTGTACTCTGGATGTTCGACCTTCACCCCGCAGAATGACACGCGCAGAGTTTCACACCAAAGGCACAAAGTTTCTCTGTGCTCACCGTGGCGTCGGTGACAACACGTGCGCGTAAGAACTGATTTTGTGACGCCCAGCAGGTTTGAGAGCCGATCACGGTGCAGTGTGTAAAGTGTCACATTTTACTGTCTGAAGTGGAACTCACTGCGGTCTGGAGGCTTCAGCTTGGTCCGTCTGCAGCTTCTCTCCTCCCTCCACCTCCATGGTGCAGTAAACGATCCGGTTCGGAGCCACGGACTTCAGACCCTGGACCTCCACGATCACGATCTGAACAAACACGGGCAGAGGGTTCAAACACACGGCCTCTTCAAATGACTCCCAAACCCCAAACAGTCCGTGTGTGTTGTGTGTCTGTTTAATTGTATTTGTTGATGATTGTAACTGTTACAAAGGGAAATGAGATTAGTGTGTTGCTGTTTGTAGAACTCCTTTCTAGTGTAATGTTAATAAGCTAAATGTCACTTCCTGTCTGGCAACTTCCGTGTTTGCCACTTCCTGTTTGGCAAAAAAAACAAAGCAGACATGTTGTTGACGCTCAATCAACTCGCATCATATATGAAGCATCACAGAGGCAAGTTTCCGCAGTTATTCATCAAACTACCCGCGGGTCACCCACCTCCAGGGTGAAGGACAGCACCACGTCCGACTTGGACAAGATGTCTCCCTCGTCTCCCATGTCCAGGAAGGAGTTGTTCATGGTGGAGCGTTTGAGCTTCTGTTTGAAGTCGGGACCTCCTTTGGACACGGGCAGACTCTCCAGGTTCGCCATGAGCAGGTTGACCGCCGACCGCAGCTCCTCCACATAGAGGGGCTCCATGTCCGCGGAGACGAACTTGGGGTATCTCCTCTCCTGCAGGACGGGCAGCCAGGGTGCATCAGACACACAGTGACTTCGCACCATCACACAATGAATGAACCACCCAATCAGACGTCCTCTCAGCCTAACCGTCATGTTGCTGTCAAGTTAAATGACTTCATGGGCTTTTCTACCTGAGGTGTGTGGTGAATAAAATATTTTCGTACACATGGGGGCAGCAGAGCAAGCTGTGAACACCTGATACAGTACATTAAAGTCGCAGTCTGCAACATTTGTTTGATCGTATTCGCTGAAGCTGACACTCTGCTCTGATTGAACACTTTAAATCATCCTGTGTTAGAAAGAAAACCGCCTCCTCATGTACCTAGACCCTCCACCGCACCTGTGTCAACCTGTCCACTCAGCGCAGTTAACGGTCGGTGCACACGCCACAGATCCCAACTCCCCCCTCACACATGTTACAGCCATACGCTACATGGCGTTAGCAGTTGCTATCTATGGTAAGTTAGCCAACCTACCCCCGTGAAGCGTGTACTCCGTGCCGTTTATCGATGAGAGAAAAAAGAGGCGCGTTTATAGGAATCTGTTGCACGTGCACTTACGAGCACTCGATGGGAGGGAGCGGAGGAGCTCGGTGGTAGAGGGGGAGGGGCGTGAGAGTTGTAAACATTCGAAAAATTTGAGTCAACTCGATCTGCCAGAGTCGCCGACTGCAGCTTTAACGGCTCTCTACTTCCACTTCTTCATTAACTCCTGATAAACATATCTAACTCTTCCGCCGCTCGATGTTCGGCTGTTATCAGAGCGCGTTCAACGTTGAGACAGGCGGTAAAAGTCAAACCAAAACTAGGAGCTAAACGAGGCTGCAGAGTTCTCTTTGGGTTTGTCATCAAGAGACACCTTTCGCATTTCAAAGAGTCATTGTGCCAAATAGACAATGGACGCAGGTTTAGACGTGATGAGTTTGGGTTTTCTCACCCTGGCGATCTTCTCGGCCAGCTGTAACCT
Source organism: Echiichthys vipera (assembly GCF_963691815.1). NCBI lineage: Eukaryota > Metazoa > Chordata > Actinopteri > Perciformes > Trachinidae > Echiichthys > Echiichthys vipera. Next base: position 2,424,883 of record NC_139832.1, read on the forward strand.
TCCGTCCAGCTCTCTGCGGATCTGAGCCGCCTGCTCGTCCACGTTGTCCAGCTGAGAAAGAAAAGACAAATGAGTCAGCCAATCAGAGAGCCGCAGCATCACGTAAGTAATCAAAAAGTGAAGGCGAGACACAGCAAGAGGGATCTGCGCCGAAGAAGTGGATTTAAAAGGGGGCTCAGTTGTGCGTTGATTAACCAATCAGCAGCTTGGGTGGTAACAGGCGACAGTAATTAGCCAATCAGGAGTGAGCATCTGAGATTAGTGGTTCAGACACTGAACACACTGAACAGTAACTGAGTTTCCCACTCTAAACTTCTTTCTCCCATGGTCTCAATAGTTCACTTTATCTCATCTACACAAAGATTAAAGGTCATTCTGTGTGTTTGTTTTAAACAGTTAACACTGGAAACAGCACAGTTTTACAGTGTCGTTTGCCTCGATGACGCTGCTTTGTAGCTGAGATTGGTCGTAGGTCACGCTTCGTTGCTGTGATTGGTTGTTAGGGACGTCACGAGAACCAATACTGGCGATCCCTGTTTATTTCAGGCACCGGACGCACCGAGGCTCTGGGGGTTTCGATGCTGTGACTCTTCCTGATCTAATGGGGGCGGTATTGAGTGTTCCAGTCGTACTCGGATTCAGAAGTAGGAGGTCATGAAAAAGTGGAACTCACATGTCATAACTAACCCCATATGGAAGCGAACTACAGCGATCGCTTCGCCCCGACTCGTTGATTAAAAAGTCGTGTAAGGAAGTACTTTGCGTGTGAGGCAGATGACCGTGGCGATATCAACAATCTGCTGAAGCCAAGATGCAAACGATGGTACCCCGGTCTTCAGACCAAGGGAGGCAACACTTCCATTTTAGCGTTTACCGTAACAACAAACAACGTTCAAAACGCGATGTTTAACATTGTAATGAAAAACTAAACAAGGAGGCGTTCCCAAGGACAGCTACGGTCCAGCTGCTGATTGAAGATGATTTCTGATTCATATTTATGAACAACATCCAAACATTTTAACGAGTTACGCTTTCTGTTTTTATCCGTCATACTGAAATACACTTTAAAAGATGTTTGGAGGGCTTGTGGTTACATAAAGAGGGTCATGTTTAAGTAAATGGGATCTTAGAAAATCCTTCATTTCCCCTGTGGCATCGAATTGGCATCGAAATTGTATAATATTACTGGTATTGGCAACAACTACTGACTCTTTGGTATTGTGACATCTCTAGTGGAGGTAGGTCACATTTTGTTGCTGTGATTGGTTGTAAAGTCAGGTTTCGTTGCTGTGATTGGTTGTAAAGTCACGTTTTGTTGCTGTGATTGGTTGTAAAGTCACGTTTTGCTGCTTTGATTGGTTGTAAAGTCAGGTTTCGTTGCTGTGATTGGTTGTAAAGTCACTTCTGTTGCTATGATTGGTTGTAAAGTCATGTTTTGTTGCTATGATTGGTTGTAAAGTCACTTCTGTTGCTATGATTGGTTGTAGGTCACGTTTTGTTGCTGTGATTGGTTGTAAAGTCGCGTTTTGTTGCTGTGATTGGTTGTAAAGTCACGTTTTGTTGCTATGATTGGTTGTAAATTCATGTTTTGTTGCTGGGATTGGTTGTAAATTCATGTTTTGTTGCTGTGATTGGTTGTAAAGTAGCGTTTTGTTGCTGTGATTGGTTGTAAAGTCACGTTTTGTTGCTGTGATTGGTTGTAAAGTCATGTTTTGTTGCTATGATTGGTTGTAAAGTCAAGTTTTGTTGCTGTGATTGGTTGTAAAGTCACGTTTTGTTGCTGTGATTGGTTGTAAAGTCTCTTCTGTTGCTGTGATTGGTTGTAAAGTCACGTTTTGTTGCTGTGATTGGTTGTAAAGTCAAGTTTTGTTGCTGTGATTGGTTGTAAAGTCTCTTCTGTTGCTGTGATTGGTTGTAAAGTCACGTATTGTTGCTGTGATTGGTTGTAAAGTCACGTTTCGTTGCTGTGATTGGTTGTAAAGTCAGATTTTGTTGCTATGATTAGTTGTAAAGTCTCTTCTGTTGCTATGATTGGTTGTAAAGTCACGTTTCGTTGCTGTGATTGGTTGTAAAGTCACTTCTGTTGCTGTGATTGGTTGTAGGTCACGTTTCGTTGCTGTGATTGGTTGTAAAGTCACATTTTATTGCTGTGATTGGTTGTAAAGTCACTTCTGTTGCTGTGATTGGTTGTAAAGTCACATCTTGTTGCTGTGATTGGTTGTAAAGTCACTTCTGTTGCTGTGATTGGTTGTAAAGTCACGTTTTGTTGCTGTGATTGGTTGTAAAGTCACGTTTTGTTGCTATGATTAGTTGTAAAGTCTCTTCTGTTGCTATGATTGGTTGTAGGTCACGTTTTGTTGCTATGATTAGTTGTAAAGTCTCTTCTGTTGCTATGATTGGTTGTAAAGTCATGTGTCGTTGCTGTGATTGGTTGTTAAGTCACGTTTCATTGGTTTGTTTGGTTGTAAAGTCACTTCTGTTGCTATGATTGGTTGTAGGTCACGTTTCGTTGCTGTGATTGGTTGTAAAGTCACATTTTATTGCTGTGATTGGTTGTAAAGTCACTTCTGTTGCTGTGATTGGTTGTAAAGTCACATCTTGTTGCTGTGATTGGTTGTAAAGTCACTTCTGTTGCTGTGATTGGTTGTAAAGTCACGTTTTGTTGCTGTGATTGGTTGTAAAGTCACGTTTTGTTGATGTGATTGGTTGTAAAGTCCCGTTCTGTTGCTGTGATTGGTTGTAAAGTCTCTTTTGTTGCTGTGATTGGTTGTAAAGTCACGTCTTGTTGCTGTGATTGGTTGTAAAGTCACTTTTGTTGCTGGGATTGGTTGTAAAGTCACTTCTGTTGCTGTGATTGGTTGTAAAGTCACGTTTTGTTGCTGTGATTGGTTGTAAAGTCACATATTGTTGCTGTGATTGGTTGTAAAATCATGTTTTGTTGCTGTAATTGGTTGTAAGTCACGTCTTATCGCTGTGATTGGTTGATTGCAGCTCACTGAGCTCAGGGTGGCTGCCGCAGCACTTCCCTGCTGCTCTGTGTTTTCAGTGTTAAAGGGAATCTGCTCATTATTAAAACAGGGGAAGAACATTATAATTTGATTGAGGTGAAAGTGAAGTGTCTTTGCTTCACCTTCACCTCAGAGCGCTTCACCGTGAGCAGGAGATCAGACAACGAGTCGCCGGTTAAACCCGGTGTCAGCGACACTCAGAGGAGATGAAAGCAGAGTGGAAATTGAACGAGGTTTGCTAACTGGGCAAAAAAAAAACAGAGCCTGGTTTCACAAATCTGTGATGAGCTGAGGCGTCTAAAATGATCAGAGATGAAACTGCTCTGATGGAAACTGTCCTGAAGCCGAAGAGACAAGCGGAACCGTCAGAGCCGATAACAGAGAGAATAAGATAAGCTGTTTAATTTTAGACTCGTTATAAATCAGCTGTCTCATTTTCAAAGGATCCAAACTCCCTTTAGTCACGCTGAGGAGTTTTCCAGACCTGCAGCTGGACAGGAAAATACGCTGAACAGCAAATTATGAAGTGGAATCAAAGTGAAGAACACCCAGTCTGAGACCCTCTGGTCCTGGACTGACACAGTCTGAGACCCTCTGGTCCTGGACTGACACAGTCTGAGACCCTCTGGTCCTGGACTGACACAGTCTGAGACCCTCTGGTACTGGACTGACACAGTCTGAGACCCTCTGGTACTGGAGTGACCCAGTCTGAGACCCTCTGGTCCTGGACTGACCCAGTCTGAGACCCTCTGGTACTGGAGTGACCCGGTCTGAGACCCTCTGGTCCTGGACTGATCCGGTCTGAGACCCTCTGGTCCTGGACTGAGCCAGTCTGAGACCCTCTGGTCCTGGACTGACACAGTCTGAGACCCTCTGCTCCTGGATTGATCTGGTCTGAGACCGTCTGGTCCTGGACTGATCCAGTCTGAGACCCTCTGGTCCTGGACTGAGCCAGTCTGAGACCCTCTGGTCCTGGACTGACACAGTCTGAGACCCTCTGCTCCTGGACTGATCCAGTCTGAGACCCTCTGGTCCTGGACTGATCCAGTCTGAGACCCTCTTGTCCTGGACTGACACAGTCTGAGACCCTCTGGTCCTGGACTGACACAGTCTGAGACCCTCTGGTCCTGGACTGATCCAGTCTGAGACCCTCTTGTCCTGGACTGACACAGTCTGAGACCCTCTGGTCCTGGACTGATCTGGTCTGAGACCCTCTGGTCCTGGACTGACACAGTCTGAGACCCTCTGGTCCTGGACTGACACAGTCTGAGACCCTCTGGTCCTGGACTGATCCAGTCTGAGACCCTCTTGTCCTGGACTGACACAGTCTGAGACCCTCTGGTCCTGGACTGATCTGGTCTGAGACCCTCTGGTCCTGGACTGACACAGTCTGAGACCCTCTGGTCCTGGACTTATCCAGTCCGAGACCCTCTGGTCCTGGACTGATCCAGTCTGACACCCTCTGGTCCTGGACTGATCCAGTCTGAGACCCTCTGGTCCTGGACTGACACAGTCTGAGACCCTCTGGTACTGGACTGATCCAGTCTGAGACCCTCTGGTCCTGGACTGACACAGTCTGAGACCCTCTGGTCCTGGACTGACACAGTCTGAGACCCTCTGGTCCTGGACTGACCCAGTCTGAGACCCTCTGGTCCTGGACTGATCCAGTCTGAGACCCTCTGGTCCTGGACTGACACAGTCTGAGACCCTCTGGTCCTGGACTGATCCAGTCTGAGACCCTAAGTCCTGGACTGATCCAGTCTGAGACCCTCTGGTCCTGGACTGATCCAGTCTGAGACCCTCTGGTACTGGACTGATCCAGTCTGAGACCCTCTGGTCCTGGACTGATCCAGTCTGAGACCCTCTTGTCCTGGACTGACACAGTCTGAGACCCTCTGGTCCTGGACTGACACAGTCTGAGACCCTCTGGTCCTGGACTGATCCAGTCTGAGACCCTCTTGTCCTGGACTGACACAGTCTGAGACCCTCTGGTCCTGGACTGATCTGGTCTGAGACCCTCTGGTCCTGGACTGACACAGTCTGAGACCCTCTGGTCCTGGACTGACACAGTCTGAGACCCTCTGGTCCTGGACTGATCCAGTCTGAGACCCTCTTGTCCTGGACTGACACAGTCTGAGACCCTCTGGTCCTGGACTGATCTGGTCTGAGACCCTCTGGTCCTGGACTGACACAGTCTGAGACCCTCTGGTCCTGGACTTATCCAGTCCGAGACCCTCTGGTCCTGGACTGATCCAGTCTGACACCCTCTGGTCCTGGACTGATCCAGTCTGAGACCCTCTGGTCCTGGACTGACACAGTCTGAGACCCTCTGGTACTGGACTGATCCAGTCTGAGACCCTCTGGTCCTGGACTGACACAGTCTGAGACCCTCTGGTCCTGGACTGACACAGTCTGAGACCCTCTGGTCCTGGACTGATCCAGTCTGAGACCCTCTGGTCCTGGACTGATCCAGTCTGAGACCCTCTGGTCCTGGATTGATCTGGTCTGAGACCCTCTGGTCCTGGACTGATCCATTCTGAGACCCTCTGGTCCTGGACTGACACAGTCTGAGACCCTCTAGTCCTGGACTGACAGTCTGAGACCCTCTGGTCCTGGACTGACAGTCTGAGACCCTCTGGTCCTGGACTGACAGTCTGAGACCCTCTGGTCCTGGACTGATCCAGTCTGTGACACTTCTGTTGGCTTTGTCTGCTCCTTCACCCTGCTCCCTTATTGAATCAGTTCTCACTTTTAATATCTCTTCCTGGTACAACCAACTCACCATCAAGCACAAAACAAGACTCTCCCGGATAGTGAACCATGGTTCCCTCCATACCCCCCTATCTGAGCTGTACAGTCGCTCAGTGATCAGGAAAGCCAACCTGATCACAGAGGACCACTCTCAACCCCTCCATCACTCCTTCCAGCTGCTACCATCATGCAGGTGTTTCAATGCACCACTGGCCCCGAGGAACATTTACAAGATCATCCCTTCTGCAACAGCCACACTGAACAACACAAAATGACTACCACAGCTGATACCTCAACACCCCATGTCTTGTCCTTATACGTCTGTGTGAATATTTCTTGTGATTGGAGCCTTGACTAAGGGCGCACTCACACTGTCCTTCTTGCCGGGGCCATAACCGTTTTTTCAGCTAAAGTCTAGTACCTTTAAGCAGTGTGAGTGGACCCGCTCCGCGCGTAACTGCGACCAGCGGGCCGTCCATGGCCCGCTTGAAAGAGGTGGGCTTTAGCGACAGCGTTTGCACATGTACGAGCACGAGCGTGCGCACGTGTACGAGCACGAGCCCTACGGCAGTAGCGTTATGTCCGCCTGTTCGGACATGTAAATAGAAGGAGGGAGCATGCGCGGACATTTAACAACAACAACAATGGCGGTGAAAGGTTCACGTTGGTGTGATGCGGAGGTGGAGTGTTTACTGCAGATTTGGTCGATGAAAAGATTCAAAAACAGTCGACAAGACGCACAAAAACTCTGAGGTCTGTGGAAAGATTTGGAAACAAAGCCACACACACGCGATCAATGCGTGTGACGTGTTACGGCGTGATGGCGTATGGACAGCATGAAGCATTGGCCGGCCCTGGCAGTGTGAGTACAAACGGGGCTGGGGCGCGGGGGGAGAGCGAGGGGGGGACAAGTACCCTAAAGCCCGGGTCGCGGTGCGGAAGGACAGTGTGAGTACGCTCTAAGAAAACTTTCTGTAACCCTTGTGTAACAGACAATAAAGTATTATCTTATCTTATCTTAAAACATGAAAAGGAGTTTGAGATGTGTTCCCAGCAGTGAGAGCAATGAATGATAACGTTAGCAGAGGAGACAATGATTTGGTTATTGAATAAATGAACACTGTCGCCGTGGCCTCCTGTCACCACCTCCCGTCAGGCCCGACATCCGCCCGCACTAATTGCTGAGATAGATTTGTTTCGCTTGTTTCCGCCGACACACAAAACCAATCAGAAAGCCGTTGGTGTGGATCCGCTCGTGCAGAGTGGAACACGTTTATTCATTCTGCACTCGTCACTGATGAGCTCTGCTGATCACCGGGTCCTTAATTAACTCAACACTGAGGGAGGAAAATGAATTATTCCTCAGAGCCGCGGAGGTCAAACCCACGTCTGACACACACTTTTAAATCCCATGTTTTTTACTGTTCTCATTATTTACTGAGTGTTTATCTGCTGATGAAAGGCATCAGCGTGTGAGAGGAGGTCACGTGTTTATGCCGTAATAATCAAAGAAATGTTAATAATGTCGCATGGAAGCAGTTTCAAAAGATTACTTTCAATCCTTTTTGTGTTTGAAGCTTCATACAGTTTTATAAACGCTTCTGATTCCTCCCGTGACGTGGGATTCTCATTTCATCTTCAGCCTCTTATCCGGGGTCGGGTCGCGGCGCAGCAGCTCCAGCAGGGGACCCCAAACTTCCCTTTCCCGGGCCACATTAACCAGCTCTAACTGGGGGATCCTGAGGTGTTCCCAGGCCAGTGTGGCGATCTAACCTCTCCACCTGGTCCTGGGTCTTCCCCGAGGCCTCCTCCCTGCTGGACGTGCCTGGAACACCTCCCTAGGGAGGCGCCCAGGGTTCATCCTTACCAGATGATCCTGAACCACCTCAACTGGCTCCTTTCAACGCAAAGGAGCAGCGGCTCTACTCCGAGTTCCTCACGGATGCTGAACTTCTCCCCCTCTCTCTAAGGGAGACTCCAGACCCCCTCCTGAGGAAACACATTTCAGACGCTTGGACCCGCGACCTGGTTCCCAAGAGGACTTGTGATTCTTCAGATGGAAATACTTTTTTAGTGTTCCAGTAAGTTCGACCTATTGTCTTCTCTCTTCTCTCTCGTGTTGTATTTCAAGTTTTCACTTTATAAATGTGTCTCAAAGCCCCTGAACACACACACAGGTATTTTCAGTTCTTCTGGATGATTCGACCTCTGCTCGGGTTGAAAGTGGGCGGGGCTTTGATGAGAATTTGATGGGGATTTATGAGGTTATAAATGTCCGTCTACCACTAAGAGTGATAAAGGTGTACTTTGTCCCGCCTTAACAGGTGAAACGAAGCTATCAGGAGGCTCAGGAAGCTGTCAATCAATCACAGTAGACGCACCCACACAGTCCTGAGAAGAGGTCGAATCAACAGGTACACTAGTCAGGGGAGGTCGTCTTGTTGCTTCCTCCACTTCGGCACCATTGATTGGTTCATGTTCAACTCTCTGGCTGCTGCTCTATTCCCGTGTTCTACTGCGTGACTAATGGCCTTGAGTGTAAACTCTGCGTCGTAAGTGTGTCTCTTAACAGGAGCCATTTTGGGCTCTTTACACAAACACACACATGGAAATGAAACGGCACGCTTCGCACAGTCGTATATCTCAACATGCACCGCGCGTTACTTCTTCTACGGGGGAAAATAGAGTCGGCGGCTGCTCACCGTAGTTGGAGACCTGTTGTGGCTCAATATTGGTCCATATATAAGGAGCACCAGATTATAAGGCGCACTGTCGGCTTTTGAGACATTTGAAGGTTTTAAAGTGTGTCTATAGTGCGGAAAATACGGTACTTTCAAATGAAGGGACAAACCAAACACTGGGTCAGGAGAGGACCCTGCAGGCCACCGTAGCCTCTCTAAACACTTTGCACACCGCTCTTTCAAAACAGGAAGATGGAAACTCTCTGGATCTGGATCCTGGGGAGAGTTTTACCCAGAGGCTGCGTTATCTGGGCTCCTGTGTTTGTGGAGCGTCAGGAGCAGTGGGATTTGAGTGTTCGTGGTCAGAAAAACACGCCGCCGCGCGCTCTCACTTTGCATTCCTGCTTGTGTGTCTGGTTTTAATTACGCAGTCAATTCTAATTAACTGTGTGGTAGATAACGGCACTCGCAGGCTGTCCACCGCTAATCAGACTCTTCGTACAACATCACGTTTCAAACCGGAGCGTCGGCAGCTAATAACGGGAGTAAAACATCCGGCACGCAAAGAAGTAATTTGTTTTTAAAATTGAAAAACAAAGGAACGATCAGAGCTGATGAGAACGGCGTCAGTCTCACAGAGAACACGTCCCTTTAATCGACTGGAACGGAAAAGTGCGCGGTTCAGATGATACGTTCAAAGGGTTAGAATGAACACACACACACACACACACACGCACACACACACGCACACGCACACACACAGTCTCGACACACAAACACACACAAAGTCTCGACACACACACACACGCACACACGCGCACGCACACACACTCTTGACACAAACAACACACGCGCACAGACAGTCTCGATACAAACGCGCACACACACACACACACACATAGTCTCGTCACACACACGCACGCACACAGTCTCGAGACACACACACAGTCTCGACACACACACACACACACACACACAGTCTCGACACAAACACACACACACACAGTCTCGACACAATCAACACACGCGCGCACACAGTCTTGACACAAACACACACACACACAGTCTCGACACAAACAACACACGCACTCACACAGTCTCGAGACACACACAGTCTCGAGACACGCACGCACACACACACACACACACACACACACACACACACACACACACACACACACACACACACACACACACACACACACACACACACACACACACACACACACACACACACACACACACACACACACACACACACACACACACACACACACACACACACACACACACACACACACACACACACACACACACAGAGCTATCTTTGTTACCATGACTTCTATGAAGTGCTCTTTGTTGGCAGCCTTTTCTTATTCTGCCTCACGGAGCATTTCTATGACAACCAGCCTTCATGAGACTCTTTCAAAGTCCCTGCAGCGTCAGAGACAACGCGTCAGAGAGGCCGTGTGTTCGAAAACCGACTTAAACATACATGCAGGAGTGTGTCCGGGGTATATTAGGACACACTTAATACTCTCTATTAAAGGGTAGACAGCATCAGTGGCTGTATAAACACACTGAGGTGCAGAACAGGGAATCAAACCAACAAGGACTTCAGACCTAAATTTGGCCGCAAAAACAATGCAAGGGTGGTTGTGCTAAAAATTAGCACGTAGCGGTTAGCATGGACTCTGCTAAAGAAACATCTTCTTAAAGCTGCAGTCGACAAGATCGCATTGACTCAGTCGAATTTTGAATGTTTACAACTCTCACGCCCCTCCCCCTCTACCACCGAGCTCCTCAGCTCCCTCCGATCGAGTGCTCGTAAGTGCGCATGCACCAGATTCCTGTGTACGCGCCCGTGTCTTCTCTCATCGATGGAGGTAGGCCGGCTAACTTACTTATAGATAGCAACTGCTAACCACATTTAGCGTATGCCTAGCTTAAAGCGTGTCCCTGTGATTGTATTGTGAAATTGATAGTGGGGGGGGGGGGCTGACATCGGGCGTGAGGCGGGGTCCACCCTGGACAGGACGCCAGTCTATCACAGGACACATAGAGACGAACAGAGACAGACAACCATTCACACCTACGGGTGATTTAGAGTCATCAATGAACCGAACACCTGCACGTCTTTGGACTGTGGGAGGAAACCGGAGAACCCGGAGAAAACCCACGCAGACACGGGGACAACATGCAAACTCCACACAGAAGGGCCACAGCAGGGATTCAAACCAGGAACCACCTCGCTGTGAGGGGACAGTGCTAACCACCATTCCACCATGCCACCCACATGTTAACATGCTCATGTATAAAACAATCAAAAATCAAAAATCGAATATCTGGAGCATTCATTCTTTCTGCAGCAGGAAGTTAAGGCTTCTGTCTCTCGTCATCACGTTTAATGTTCATGATGACGACGACGTTAGCATTTTTAGTTCAGTGATCACGCTCAGATATTCAATTCCTCATGTGTGCGGAACAAGTACGCTATCAGATAAGTCTTTTATTAAACCTTAGGACAAACCGATATCCTGCCGTGCACGAACAAGAGAGGAGAGAAGTGACACAATGACAGTCATCGGTTACAGAAACTCACTAAAGAAGGATGGAGGGAGGAGGAAACTAACTACAGAAGGATGGAGGGAGGGGGAAACTAACTAAAGAAGGATGGAGGGAGGGGGAAACTAACTAAAGAAGGATGGAGGGAGGGGGAAACTAGCTAAAGAAGGATGGAGGAAAGAAAAGAAGGAGAGAGCAGCTCAGGAGCAGGTTGTCGGGGAACATTTGAGGCGCTGGCTGCGGCTGCGGCCCTGGAGCTGCAGCTCCTTCATTAAGGCGTCCTCTACCTGCCTCTTAGCGGCTAATGAGAGGCGACACACAGACGGAACCGCAACGGGAATCAATGGACCCCTCCGCAGCCGAGCAGGACCCCTGTTTAGGATCCATGAATAAAGCAATCGACCCAAACACCAGAGAATATGGGGCTTAACCACGCCGGAGGCTGCGTTCACAACAAACCCGTTTGGAAGAAGGCGCTCTGGTGTGAAACGAACATGAATATTAAGGATTCAGGGAAGTTTGAGACGGATTGTCGAGGAAACTCAGACACTTTAAAGGGTCTGAGTTTGGTTACAGCGAATATGCTCAAAATCCTAATTATCTTCAAAGCAATTCACAGGAAAACAGAGAGGGGGTACACACACACACACACACACACACACACACACACACACACACACACAAACACGCACACTAGAACTGTTTGTTTAGCTCATATCTCTGTGACAACACTGAGGGGGAGGGGCTAGTTTTTATTTTATTGGAGGTTAAAGTTTATGAATAATTAGGGGCGTGGCCTCTTGAGTGACAGCTAGCCTCTGGCCGTCACTTCTCCTCGGAGGCTAGTTGTCAGGATTAGCATCATTAGCATGCTAACCCCGTCATCTCGACCTGGGCTGTGGTCATTCGTGTGGTGGTGTTTCCATAGTGACAAGATGGACAAACAGGTGGTTTAGGAACACACCGCGTTAACGTTAGCTCTGTTATGCTAATTAAATAGCCGCACTTGCACCGTGACTTGCAATACAGCCTGCTATCTATGACACATGCACTGGATGCTAATCTGGAGCAGCGGGAGGATTCGGGCCGTGAGACCGTTTTCCATTAGAGACGCAGGAAAAAAATCTCAACATTGACCCCCACTCCAGTTTATATGGTAACGCGTTGTGTTAGCGGGCGGTGGAACTTATGTTGCTAATGCGGTTTACGTCAGGTATGCGTCAGCCAGATGGACGTATCCCCCCTCCCCCCAGCGTCACATACATGCCCTTTTTTGGTCAGAGGAAATGGGGCGGAGTCAAAGTCTGACAAGATGGAGACTCCTGTAGGCGAGGACGATTGGATCAAGCTGAGAGAACGGACCTCAACAGAGACGCTACGTCCGTTTTTATAGAGTTTAGAGTCGTTTGTTAGAGAAAGCATCCTCTGCATTCGTCTTCTCTGTCACTGCTGTTCGTCCTCAGAGACCAGACGATGTGAACACCTGGGCGCTCCCTCCCTCTGCAGCTGTGGATCATCATGTCTATTTTTATCTCCCTCCATCACTGACACACACAAGAGTCCACACCTCCTGAAGGGTCTTTGCTTTTATGGCCATTTTAATGGAGAGAAGGTCGAAACCTGACCCGTCTCTACTGTCATCTGCTTTTGTGAAAATGTCCAATTTTAGATCTTTGTGGACTTGAACTTGTGACTTTCACATCAATCAGGAACCTTATCGAACACACCGCGCTCTTGAACGCAGCTCGACGACGCGCCTCTCTAAAGCGCAGTGAGGGCTAACGTCTAACAGCGTACGTGTGATGTTCCAGAGAGGAGAACAGAAGTTCAATCACACAGGTTCGATCCCCAGACTGAAGGACTCCTGTTCCTGCTGCAGTCTCGATGATGATCATGAAACATCCTCAGTTCATTACTGACATTTAGGGCGCACTCCCACTGTGCCTCTGCCCCGTGCCCCATGCTTTAGGGTCCTTGTCCCCCCCTCCAGGCCCGTTTGTACTCACACTACCTGGGCCTCGGAGAATGCTTCTTGCTGCCTATACGTCATCACGCCGTAACACGTCACACGTCACACGCATTGATGACGTCATCGCGATGCGTGGCTTTGTTTCCAGATCTTTCCGTAGACCTCGGAGTCTTTGTGCGTCTTGTCGAGACACACACAACATACACACGGTCTCAAAACACACACAGAGTCTCGACACACACACACAGTCTCGACACACACAACATACACACGGTCTCGACACACACACACACACACACAAACACACACACACACACAGTCTCGACACACACACACACACACACACACACACACAGTCTCGACACACAGTCTTATCATACACAGTCTCGACACACACAACATACACACAGTCTCGACACACACACACACAAACACAGTCTCGACACACACACACACAGTCTCGACACACACACACACACACACACACACACAGTCTCGACACACACAACATACACACAGTCTCGACACACACACACAGTCTCGTCACACAGTCTCGACGCGCACACACACACACACACACACACACACACACACACAGTCTCGACACACACACACACACAGTCTCATCACACACAGTCTTCGCGCACACACACACAGTCTCATCACACACAACACACACACAATGAGAACATTCACAGGCTTAACACACACACAGTCTCGAGACATACACGCACACACACAGTCCCCACACACACACACACAGTCTCATCCCACACAGTCTCGACACACACACACACACACACACACACACACACACACACACACACACACACACACACACACACACACACACACACACACACACACACACACACACACACACACACACACACACACACACACACACACACACACACACACACAGTTGATAATCCATTTTTTTCCGCATACTGTGAACTTCAGATTTGACCTTTAAGGTTTTTCAGCAGACAGGCGCTGACGGAGGTCCCTGCAGGTCAGGACGCTCTGAGGGACCCGACACACATCCAGGCTGAGCGCCGTCAAAGGTCAACGGCTCCCCTGGAGAATTAACGTTCACTACAGCGATCAACACACAAGATAAAGAACACTTGATGTCCCGCCTCCACTAACTCATCCTTGTAGTTTCAGGTTTAAATCTGTAGTTTCAAAACCTTTAGAGCTTTAGAGGGAGACGTGAAAAGACTCAAAGTTTCCTTAAAAAAACAAACATCTGCTCCGATCATGTGCTCCCACAGAGACTTGAACCTGCGGCTGGTTACCTGGCAACGAGACGCACACACCGTGAAGGAATCTTTCAGCCTGTTTGAACCCGTCCTCTCCAGAAAATCACACCATTAAAACAAGGATTAGAGGAGATTGACTGACAGTTAGCGTTAGCCGTTTCGTTAGCCGTTACAGCTAAGAGTTAGCTTACCGATCAAGGAGAAACGTAGCCATTTCAGCCTGCGTTTTAATGCCGTTTAGCTCCTTTCTCTCCGTCGATCGAGTGAATGCTTGGCCTATTTTTATGGAAAAGCAATACTTGCATTCTGTACCCCTCAAAACGCCCCGTGGGTGTATTATTATTTATATATTTTAAAATATAGCTTTTAATAAAGATGCTACATATTCAACCTTTAACTCAGCATAGTGTCAAAGGGTTAAAAGATCCCTCTGGACATGATGATAAGAACTGGGGGTCAAAGCAATGAGATGGGTCAGCTGCAGGGGACGTCTCCCTGCCACCGCTCCGCCACCAGGAGGCGTTCCAGGGTTAAAGAGAGCGAAACTCCAATGAGCGGCGGTCCCCGGCTGATGACACTGCAGCTGACCCAAGGCGCTGTAGGAGGCGTGTCGGGCATATTTGCCCAGCAGAAACAACACCTCATCTGTGCAATCAATCAGTCTCACGCCACAGTCTCAGCCACACGCCGCCGTCTTCATCTTCACTCTGAGTGCATGTCAACACATTTAAATACACAGAAACGGACGATGCTCACTGTGGAGGTTCATCTGCCGTCTAATTACTAAGTTACTGGTGCTACTGGTCATGATGTTCTGCAGAGTCTGCTGCTAATGAGGCTGTTTGCCCGAAGAGGAACCGTCGAAAGTCACCGCATTTATGAGGTGAAATGTCTTTCTAATCACAGAAATGCAAGAAATGTTAGTTGTGGTACGGAGGCAGCAGTGGTCTGAAGGTCAGAGGAAAAAGGTAAAAGTCATGATCCTGTGTTTCCCAGCGGCCTCTACTGGACATCCGAGGAACTGCAGTCTTTGCTTCATCGTCTACAAAAGCATTAAATAATAAACATACAGTGTGTAAATGCTGCTGCTCACCTGACAGGCGTTGTACAGCAGCTGGTGCTCGAACTTGCGGATGCCGAGGATCTGCTGGAACATCTCGTACAGCTGCTCCTTGCTGAGGATGAGCTCTGACACGGCGCTCAGGTGCGCCCGCTGTGGCTGGCGCCGCATGTCCTCGTCCCCCCTGTAGATGGCGTCGTACTTGGCGATCCAGGAGCTCAGCACGGTCTCTTTGCTCAGGCCGTCGATCTCCGGGAGGCTGCGGACGCGCCGCTCGATGTTCTTCTTGAAGACGTCGCGGAAGTCGTTGGCCGAGCAGCCGCCGCTCTGGACCATCCGGGACACGCGCTCGCTCTTCAGGAAGCCCTGCGGAGGAGAGAGGTGCACAGCGGTGAGCACTTACGGCCAGACGACTCCGACCGGAGCCTCTTTATTTACTCGCCCCGGAACAAACTTGAACCTTTTTCACATCGTTTTGACAAATTAAAATATGCGCCGACACATTTCAGGTAGAAAACCTTGAAGCTCATCTCACAACGAACCCTTTACTCCAGCCGATGTTTCCACTTGTCAAAGAAGGTAAAAGCACAGGAAACATGATTAACATTAATCGTGGCAGCACTGAATTAACTTAATGTAAAAGGCACCATCATTACCATAATAGTTACCTGCTTTGACAAGTCAAAACATTTGCAGTGGAGAGGTTTGTGTTGGCAGATGGAGGAGACAACCATGGCTGCTGGGAGGCGTATGACACACACACACTGCAGTGTCTGAGCGTCTGCGGAGCCTTCAGACGGATGAGTGTGGACGTCCCAGTTTGTATTTATTAATGATTCTTCAGGAGGTAGCACGCCGGTTGTCCTGTGTTGTCACTGAGTTATTTACACATCCAAATGGTAAATGGACTTGTACTTACAAAGCCTTTCTAGTCTTCTGACGACTCAAAACGCTTTCACAGAGTTTGTCACATTCACAATACAGATTCATAAAACGATGCTTGGTGTCACATAGCTATTTATTCTGAAAGATGTGGCTATATTCAAAAGGTCAGATGAGATGAGATGAACATACAGAGCCTATAGAAAGTCATGATACCCTTTTGAAATAGTTACTTTTTTTGTTTTACAGCCTGAAATGATAATACATTAAGAACAAATTGATGTTTTTCCACTGTGATTTACACATTTTGTCTTACAACATTCAAGTGTAAGCTTGCATTGCTGAAGCTGCAGAGGTGAGCTGTGGCCTCAAGGTCTTAGGTGCCACAAGGGGCGGTAACCCTTGAACACCGCGGTGGACACCGGTGGTCAGGGAAGCTGTCCCCCTAAAGAAGAAGGCCTTCAGGATCTGTTCTCCCAGAAGACTCCGGAGGCAGTTGCAAGGTACCGACGGGCCAGAAGGGCTGCAGCCTCTGCTGTGTCAGAGGCTAAGCAGCAGGTGTGGGAGGAGTTGTGAGAAGTCATGTAGAAGGACTTTTGCGATTTCTGAGAACCGGAGCAGCGGGGGTGGTGTTGCAGTTGCACCGTTGTTACGAAAAGAGAGCTGAGGAAGAAAAGGCTCTTGATCTAGCGGTCAATCTCGGTTCCTACCCTCACCTGTGGTCATGAAAGCTGGGTCAGGACCCAAAGAAACAGGTCTAGGTCCAAGAGGCCGAAATGTGTTTCCTCAGGAGGGGGGCTGGAGTCTCCCTTAGAGAGAGGGGGAGAAGTTCAGCATCCGTGAGGAACTCGGAGTAGAGCCGCTGCTCCTTTGCGTTGAAAGGAGCCAGTTGAGGTGGTTCAGGATCATCTGGTAAGGATGAACCCTGGGCGCCTCCCTAGGGAGGTGTTCCAGGCACGTCCAGCTGGGAGGAGGCCTCGGGGAAGACCCAGGACCAGGTGGAGAGATTAGATCTCCACACTGGCCTGGGAACGCCTCAGGATCCCCCAGTTAGAGCTGGTTAATGTGGCCCGGGAAAGGGAAGTTGGGGTCCCCTGCTGGAGCTGCTGCCCCCGAGACCTGACCCCGGATAAGAGGCTGAAGCCTTCTTAGCACATTTGCAGAGTCATATTGGTGCAAATGTGCATAATCCATATAGAAGAGGTCTATTCTCCCTGATTTAAAATGCACTAATGTTCGGCAGCATCCGTAATTTTCCCCTAATAACACCAGTATCAAACTCCCACATCAGCCCTATTCCAAACTTAACTAACACACGCACGTAGTAACCACTTTGGCCTCCAGTTCCTAAATTAAGATTCAAAGACACTCACAAAGAGAAATTTCAGTTGAAACTCTTCAGTCTGATTTTTCAATCAAGTGAAATCACCGAAACAACCGGAGGTCACTCAGGAGCGCCCCGTCCTCCTCCACACAGCCTTCCACCGGCTCTACTGTTCTATTTCGCTTTTGTCACATTGGTGTTCCTGTGGCAGGAGAAGCGGCGTGCACGGTGTCTGACGGGAGAATAAGTGGCTCGGAGTGAAGCAGCCGCAGCTCAGTGTGACATTAAACAGTCTCTCAGCCGGCTCCTTCACCTCCTCCCGTTAGTTGCTGTGAGACTGTGAACGGCACATCAGTGAGGAAAAGATCCATGTGATGGAGGCCGAGAGCTCAGAGAGCAGCAGCAGCAGCAGCAGCAGCAGCAGCAGCAGCAGCAGCAGCAGCTGAGGACACCGACATCAAACCAGACTGAAACATTAAGGACAACATTTCAAATATTCAGTTTCTTTCCTCTGCTGATGTGCACGCAGACGTGTTCCTTAAATCCAACCTTCAAATTTTATCCACAATCTATTTACGGTAGTGTGCATCATTGACGATGTCAGAGCAGGTTTTACTTCTTCAGATGGAGACACTCAGACATTCATCTCATCTCATCTTCAGCCTCTTATCCGGGGTCGGGTCGCGGGGGCAGCAGCAGGGGACCCCTTTCCCGGGCCACATTAACCAGCTCTAACTGGGGGATCCTGAGGCGTTCCCAGGCCAGAGTGGAGATATAATCTCTCCACCTAGTCCTGGGTCTTCCCCGAGGCCTCCTCCAAGCTGGACGTGCCTAGAACACCTCCCTAGGGAGGCGCCCAGGGAGGGAAATGAATGGAGCGGCCATTGCAAAGCGTTTTTAGAGCGCATCATGTGTAGGGGCCTTAGGGAACTGATAACGTAGCTGCTAGCTTAGTAACAAACTCCTTATATGGTCACGTTAGTGATGTTATGAGACTTTTAGCTCATCTTCATTGTGTGCATCTTTACAGTTATCTTACGGACTGCCCTACAGAAAGATTTTTAAAGACTCCAGATCTTTTTTGAACAAATGTTCGTGTTGTTACCGAGCATTGAGCATTGTTATACATGGTAAATGGACTTGTACCTATATTGCGCCTTTCTAGTCTTCTGACTACTCAAGGCGCTTTCACACTTGTCACATTCACCCATTCACACAGACATTCACACTGATGGTAGCGGACATCTGCATACTATCTAATCTAATCTAATCATTCACCACACCCATGCGCAGCACGGGGAGCAATTCAGGGTTCAGTGTCTTGCCCAAGGACACTTCGACATGCTGACCGGGGGAGCTAGGGATTTAACCGCTGATCTCTCAAATGGAGGACGACCCACTCTTCCACTGAGCGGCAGCCGCCCACAGCATTGAGGTCGTCTCCTCTCCAAAACAAATGGACAAGGTGATTAAAAAACCCTAAGACAATCAATAAAGATTCCCCCATGAGCAAGCACTTTGTGAAGAAGTCCCCTTTAACAGGTAAAAAACCCTCCACAGGGGGGCTCTGTCTCGGTGAGGTCAGAGGCCATCTACCTCGACCGCATCGAGGAGGGCGATCTCCTCATATTACATCTATAAAACCGATTGTTTCTCTCGCAGTGCGACAAGAGCAAGAGAGCGCCAATAATCTTACTGACAAAGACGTTTGTGTGCTTCAAAATTCCCTGAATTCCCTGTCCTTGGATCTGTAAAACTGCACCAACGTTAGAAACCAGTAGACTCCTCTGAGCGATGCAGGGACACGACATAAAAGAGAAACAACCTGTCCAGACCTTCACGCAATCATTGCAGATGTAAGAGGCCCCCGTGGGATAAAAGCACAGGTTTCAGCGCGCGTGCTTGAGTCGGGATGAGATTTTGTGTGATTATAAATAATGGAGACGTTCTCCAGGGGCAGACAGTCGGCATCTGCAGACATAAACAGCTCCGTCACAGATTAGTTATGCATACATGATTAGATTAAAGTAGCGCAGTAATCTTTATGAAAAGGAGAATTCAACCCAAACAAACCTTGTACTTTATCTTTATTGTGCTCAAAATGATGCAGCAATCACCTAATACAAGATAAGAGGCCGTTTTATCTTTTTATTATAAACAACAATCAACGTTTCCTCAGGAGAAACTAAAAGCTACAGTGAAGAGTGTGTGTGTGTGTGTGTGTGTGTGTGTGTGTGTGTGTGTGTGTGTGTGTGTGTGTGTGTGTGTGTGTGTGTGTGTGTGTGTGTGTGTGTGTGTGTATGATCTACTTTCTTCCTCATAAAGCCATAAAGCTCCATTGTTGTCCATAAACCATTAAAAACCCATCAGTGAGACACACTGTTGCGTTGGCTGATGGCTGAGTTTATCATAAAAAACACTCAAGCTGAAGACGCTGGAGGAAAAACGTGTGGCGAGGTAAACGGGAAGCCAGTGGTGTGTTCACTGCACCTCAAGGTAAGGTTGGTTCAGTGCTCAAGGAATAGTCGGCGTGGGGAGATTTTTATACATAAAGTGTTTATTTTTTTGTCACAATATGATTAAAGGTTACTATGGTTTATAATGCACATATAGAATTAATAGGTGGTGTGGTGGTTAGCACTGTCCCCTCACAGCGAGAAGGTTGCTGGTTTGAATCCCGGCTGGGGTCCTTCTGTGTGGAGTTTGCATGTTGTCCCCGTGTCTGCGTGGGTTTTCTCCGGGTTCTCCGGTTTCCTCCCACAGTCCAAAGACGTGCAGGTGTTCGGTTCATTGATGACTCTAAATCACCCGTAGGTGTGAATGGTTGTCTGTCTCTGTTCGTCTCTATGTGTCCTGTGATAGACTGGCGTCCTGTCCAGGGTGGACCCCGCCTCACGCCCGATGTCAGCTGGGATCGGCTCTAGCCCCCCGCGACCCCGACAGGGACAAGAGGCTGAAGATGAATGAATGAATAATTACTTAGCATGCTTTCACATGATTAGTAATCCAACACAGATGACACAAGTCAACCTCAGGAGAGGCAGGTAAACAACAGTATTGGGATAAGAAATCTGATACTGAAGGAATGTGAGAGTACAGAAATGCGCGGCTGATTAGGGAAATTGTGCGCTGAAGAGGCGGGGCTCGTCACTGCACCACCACTGAACCAATAAGAAGTGTGCATGTGAGTGTGCATGTGAGTGTGCGAGTGTGTGCGAGTGCGTTTGAGCGCCTAAGATTAAAATCAGGGATGTTCCAACAAGTTTTTTGAAACAATCACTGTTTGGCGACAAGCCATGTGAGGTTCTGGGTTCTTTTGTCGGAGGTGTTGCAGAGACCAAGCAAATCTGCTAAGTTCGAAATCTGGAGTAAGAGACCCCTTGGCCAAGCAGAAAAGTTTTTGCTGTTGTTATAATAAACTCTTTAAACTTTAAGAAGTAGTCTGGGTTTCCTCGAGTAAAGAACACCACAGGCGCCACTATCGGACTCATCATGGTGGAAAAATACAAGGACTTGCGTGTGAGTTGACCACGTGTCGCCCAGATTCTTGAGCACTCTGTCTCGTTGCGACTTCATGACATTTCGGTGGCCCACGTCTGCAAAATGTACACAGTAGAAACCCTGGACTTTACTGATAAGGAAAGAGCAGTAAATGAAAACTGAAGGGGAGTAAGTGAAGACACGCTGGAGGCTGCAGAAATCGTGTCCCCGGACACGCGACGGTCTTCTATCAACATCAGCCTGACGAGAAGCTCTGTGGAGGATTTCTGATCTTGCTCGATTGGATTTACTGCTCCGGACAACTTCAGATCAGATTCAGATTATCGTTTGTTGCAAAGTCAGACCGAAAGAACGAGGTCGTGGGTACAAGCGTCTGAAATGTGTTTCCTCAGGAGGGGGGGCTGGAGTCTCCCTTAGAGAGAGGGGGAGAAGTTCAGCATCCGTGAGGAACTCGGAGTAGAGCCGCTGCTCCTTTGCGTTGAAAGGAGCCAGTTGAGGTGGTTCAGGATCATCTGGTAAGGATGAACCCTGGGCGCCTCCCTAGGGAGGTGTTCCAGGCACGTCCAGCTGGGAGGAGGCCTCGGGGAAGACCCAGGACCAGGTGGAGAGATTAGATCTCCACACTGGCCTGGGAACGCCTCAGGATCCCCCAGTTAGAGCTGGTTAATGTGGCCCGGGAAAGGGAAGTTTGGGGTCCCCTGCTGGAGCTGCTGCCCCCGAGACCCGACCTCGGATAAGAGGCTGAAGATGAGATGAGATGCAAAGTCAGAGTTGTGCACCTGCACCAAGAGAAACCTCTCAACAAATGACTTTTTGAAGAGATGATATGAAAACGCTCCAGATGTGACCGTCGGCTCCCTGCTGAGGACTGCGTGCACGACACGACCGATGGCAGTTGATGCCATGGAAACAAGAAGCACACGACCGTCGTTTAAGTATCAACCAGCGTGTTTTCTGTCACATCTCTGCTTTGGAAATACCCCTCAATATTTGCACTCCACAGATCAGATGGTGATAACTGATGATGACGGAGGAGACGTTTCGGTCCTGGCAGTTAAACTTCTGAAAACAAAGAAATCGCTCTGGAGGAAAGGAAACATGCATATTCACAGATTGCAGATTTTCCAGTGAGGAAGAATATTAATGAGGAGCCAATTGGACCAAAAAGGCACAAATTATTATTCCAAGCAGAGCATTTTTCATCAAAACATGCCAGGGAAGGAGGGGGAGGGTGGAAGCTGCTCAGTCTCTGCTGTAATTTTACTTTGTTGAGCTGCTCTGTGACATTAATGCACGTCGGTCCATCCACCTCTGCCTGAGGTTCATCCACCTCTTCCTGAGGTTTGAAGACAGAGGGGGTGACCAATCTCAGCATACGAAGGAGCGGGCCTTGATAAATGCGGCGGCTGAATTCGATCGTCTTTAACATGTTACGCCCTTAAATATTCCTATATATTCGAGGCCTCGCCCACTGAGGTCAAACACGGAGAGGAAGAACGCTGGTTAGAAAATAAACTTTTCCGACACAGAGATCTGCATCCTGACATCCGAGCAGCAGAGTATTTTGTATCAAAACATGCCAGGGAAGGAGGGGGAGGGGGGAGCTGCTCACTCTCTGCTGTAATTTCGCTTTGTTGTGCTGTTCTGTGACATTAATGCACGTCGGTCCATCCACCTCTGCCTGAGGTTTCGGCCATTTCTCCAAGTTCAAAGGTTTTTCTTTCTCTGACGGTCTGAAGACAGAGGGGGTGACCAATCTCAGCGTACGAATGAGCGGGCCTTGATAAATGTGGCGGCTGAATTCGATCGTCATTAACATGTTACGCCCTTAAATATTCCTGGTTAGGAGGCCTCGCCCACTGAGGTCAAACACGGAGAGGAGAAACGCAGGTTAGAAAATAAACTTTTCTGACACACAGATCGGCTCCTGACGTCCGAGATGGAGCAACATAAAGATGTGCTTTTTGTCTAAAGAGTGGAATAAAAGGGGCCAATCATAAAAACGCTGTATGGAAAAGAATAACGGAGGCAGTCAACCCGAAGCAGTGCTCCACTGTGACCCGTGTGCGTGTGTGCGCACTGCTGAACCTGCGCTCCTGCTCTGTAGCGGGGTGTGCCAGGGGGGTTATTAGGTTAGACCTTTGTAACCTAGAAGACCCAAACCAAGATGTTAATCATCTGATACCTTGTTTGATTTAATGCAATTTATTGAGGGTAGCCACTTAACAAGGAGATGACTTTGGCTCTGCAGTGCGCCTTGCTGCAGCCGCACGCCAACACATTCATTCATCTTCAACCGGTTGTCCCTGTCGGCGACGACCCACTCCCCCACTGAGCCACAGTCATCCAATCAATACGGATTCTGACGCAAAATAATTAAATTAATGCAAATTAATGAAACTGGTCCAACCGTAAGAACAGCTCGATGCAGCTGTATTTAATGTAAACGTGTTTACTGTCATCTGCGTGAACTGAACTCTGAGCTAGCTCTTACGTAAGGCGAACTTGAACAACACTGGTGGTCGTCACGTGTAAATATAACTTTAAAAGCACTCAGTGGGGTGAAAGGCTAAAGACCGTCTTGTGACTGACAACCGACAACTATAAAACAACACCACGTGACGAGCCACAGTGTGTCCTGAGGGTCGTCGTGGCTGCCTCCCGAGGGCGATAGACCTGCGGAGCGTGAACCAACAACAGATGGAGAGGAACCGCCGCGGAGCTACGAGAGTAACGACGCGGAACGGGAATGGTTTGAAGCCGAAGAGTCTCAACGAGGAGATAAAAGGGGGGGGGGGGGGGGGGGGACACAGAACTAATGTTTTTGTGTTGAAGAAATCAGCAGCGGCACATAAATCAGCGGGAGGGTGACGCTGAGACACAGCTCTTTATGGTGATGAATGGAAACGGGCAAACGTAGAGTGGATGAAGTGGGAGGTGACAGATGCGGCTGCCACCAGGGGAGCCTCCTGACAGCAGCTCATCTGCCTCTCTGCATCGCTCGGCACAAACTGCAGAGAACAAAAAGACAGTCGGCTGAAGGAGGAGGAGGCAGCAAGACCGAAAACGTAACGTGTGGAACGATGACAGATGTCGAGGATCAAGCGTCGACCGTGTGACGATGCTGCGAGCTCACCGAGAGTCGTCCTCTGTTCACAAAGATTCGCTGACACACTGAAATTAAGGATCAGAGACTCTATGAACACCACAAACCAGGGTTCCTCCGCATTTTCCAGATTCCAGACTCAAATTTCCAGACTTCTCAGAGGATTTTCAGTCAATATTAAACATCTGAACACCAACTGTGAGATGCTTATTATGTAAATAAATGGTTTTAAAATCCAACTTTTAACGCAGATGTTAAATGGACGGACTATGTCTGCCATTATAAGTCATTAAAGACATTTTTCACTTCTTATCCTAGCTCATATAAGTGGATGAACTCAAAGCACAGCATTTTATTCAAGCTAAATGATAAAAGAGTGAAATTAATAAGTGAACCTGTAACTCTACAGACAGGAACAGTAGAGAAGGATCATTAAATGAATAAGGGCGCCCTCCCACTGTGCCTCTGCACCGTGCCCCGTGCTTTAGGGTCCTTGTCCCCCCCTCCAGGCCCGTTTGTACTCACTCTACCTGGGCCTCGGAGAATGCTTCTTGCTGCCTATACGTCATCACACCGTAACACGTCGCACGCATTGATGACGTCATGGCGATGCGTGGCTTTGTTTCCAGATCTTTCCGTAGACCTCGGAGTTTTTGTGCGTCTTGTCGACTGTTTTTGAATCTTTTCATCGACCAAATCTGCAGTAAACACTCCACCTCCGCATCACACCGACGTGAACCTTTCACCGCCATTGTTTGAAATGTCCGCGCATGGTCCCTCCTTCTTTTTTCTACGTCCCAACAGGCGCACAGGAAATGACCTCAGAACCGCCGTAGGCCTCGTGCTCGTACACGTGCGCACGTTCGTGCTCGTACACGTGCAAACGTGCTTTACTAAAGCCCACCTCTCTCAGACAGGCTGTGGACGGCCAGCTGGCCGCAGTTATGCGTGGAGCGGTTGCACTCACACTGGTCACTGGTCTAGGCTTTACCCGTAAAACCTGTTTTGGCGCGGTGCGGAAGGACAGTGTGAGTGCGCCCTGAGTGAACCCGCAACTCTACAGACAGGAACAGTAGAGACGGAAAATTAAATGAATAAGTGTGAACCTGAAAGCATGAGAGGAAACTGCAGTGTGGAGAATGAGCGAGGCTGATGGAGACCGACAGCATCTACACACACACTCAAGGCGTGATTTGCTGCCAAAGGTGCATCTGGTCGTTAATACCTGCGCAAACAAAACATTTGTTGGACCATTCATTCATTATTCAAGCGTTATTATTGAAGTGAACTGCTGATCAGGGTTAAAAAAAAAAAAGTCAAAGAAAAATATATAAAACCCTCCTTTTAATGAGACACTGTATGAAAGGGAAGCCAGAATAATAACTTCATCCGTCGAAGTGCAAAATAAAGCAAACGCATCTCTAACCCCTGTTCACATGGAGCTGTACGTTGTGTCAAAGGTAAATAAAAACTGAATACAATGATTATTTCAACCTTTTCAACCTGTATTCAATGAATACTCTGCAAAGACAAGATATTAATGTTCAAACTGACCTCTGCAGCAGCATGAGAAGAGTCCCTACACACACAACAAAGCACCAATGGGCTCCTTCCACTGTAATGGACTTTACTATGAGAGGAGCTGGTACAGGGGCCAGTAGGTAAGTCTTTAAAACACTCTTTAATAAACTCTGGCTTCACTAACTACGCTGTTACTGCTTTGTTGTGTGTGTAGGGACTCTTCTCATGCTGCTGCAGAGGTTTGCTGTTATTTTCAGCAGCATTAGTGGTTAAAAAAGACCTTTGAATGCCTTCAACGTGCTGCCCCGAGCTAATCACTGTTAGCCACGTCCGGCTGTTAGCCACTCTCTGTTAATAGTTGTTACATGAAAAAAAAAGGTCTCCATGGCTTATTTGATGTGTGTAACTGCTTAAAAAGACCATGGGATGATTTTTGCGCCGTAATTTCACTTAAAGACGTAATGAACTAGAAAACCAATTAAATTTAAATCCGCAGATCCGTCGTTAAAGTTCAACCTGGACCTGCAGAATCCTGTGTGTGAGAGAGTGTCCCTCCACCTCTTGTTGCTGCTTTGTTGTGTGTGTAGGGACTCTTCTCATGCTGCTGCAGAGGTTTGCTGTTATTTTCAGCAGCATTAGTGGTTAAAAAAGACCTTTGAATGCCTTCACCGTGCTGCCCAGAGCTAATCAGTGTTAGCCACGCGACTGTTAGCAACTCCCCAATATTTCTCCGTTAATAGTTTACACACGAAAAACTGTCTCGATGGTTTACTTGATGTGTTTAAGTGTCGATGAAGACCATGGGATGATTTTACACAGTTTTAATCTGTGTATTTTACCTGAATGCACCACGGAGTCCCGCGATTTAGCATCTTTTTTGTTTCGGTAACTGATGAAAAAGGCAAAGAGTCAATCAGGAGGATTTCACTGCTCTGTCAGTGGTAGATGAAAAGATTCAAAAACAGTCGACAAGACGCACAAAAACTCCGAGGTCTACGGAAAGATCTGGAAACAAAGCCACGCATCGCCATGACGTCATCAATGCGTGTGACGTGTTACGGCGTGATGACGTATAGGCAGCAAGAAGCATTCTCCGAGGCCCAGGTAGTGTGAGTACAAACGGGCCTGGAGGGGGGGACAAGGACCCTAAAGAACGGGGCACGGGACGGAGGCACAGTGGGAGGGCGCCCTGAGAGACGTTCCCAACAGACAGTTTGGGTATATTCCTCGATGTTGCCTCGTCGCTTCATCCGACACTATTTTCTACCCAGCATGCAAAGCATTTAAGTGGCACATACAGCTACAAACAACAATCAGCGCTTTTCATTAATATAATCACGACCTCTCGACTAAAGTGAAACATGACGGCGTCTTCATTGTGACCCTTTCACACGTCCGCCTGTCTCGGCCATCAGCAGATGTGCGTTGATAATGATTTAATGGTTGTGGACGGCGTGAAAATGGACTAATGGAGGAGCCGGTGGCTCATTAAGCAGCGCGGATTATTCTCCCTGTCAGTGTGATTACGGTTTTCACTTTGTCTCATTGTTTTCTTGTTATCGGAGGTGAAACGGGCGAGAGACGGGCGCCGCTCTGAGGTTTCATCACCGCGGAAATGATCCTGTGGACTGTAGATGTGTTCACTTATGAATGAATATATGCACGACACTGTGTCCTGTAATCATAATACACGCACGCACACACACACACACACACACACACACACACACACACACACACACACACACACACACACACACACACACACACACACACTTTAAAAACCATCAGTGTGTCAGTCTGAAAATTGTATTCCAGGTTTTCCAGACGCATGGGAACCATGATTACTTGTTGGTACGGAGCACCTGTGTGTGTGTGTGTGTGTGTGTGTGTGTGTGTGTGTGTGTGTGTGTGTGTGTAAAGGTCACTTCGAGCACACTCGAGCCTCCTGTCAGCCTGCCGGAGGTCCCGACCCCCCCGTACAGACGCCCTCTGAGCCTGGATCGATGACTCCCCCTTCCCTCCCCGATCCTCCACGCCACGCTGACGTCAGACCTTCCTGTTTTCAACTGAGAGACTACAGACTACACTCCCCTCAGCGCCACAAAAAAACCCTAAATATTTGTATTTGCGTGTAACTTAATCTGTCTTTTTGTCCTTCTGAGCTCAGGAGAACACGTTTTTCTTAATCTCCATTTCTTGTGCTGTGATTTCTCGTGCTGTTGTGTCGCTGATCTCTCGTGTTTTCATGTGAACGGTGACGGCAGAACACACTTTCCACTCATGGGACGATAAAGAGAATCATGAACCATGAATCATCTCATCTTCTCATCTTCAGCCTCTTATCCGGGGTCGGGTCTCGGGGGCAGCAGCTTTAGCAGGGGACCCCAAACTTCCCTTTCCCGGGCCACATTAACCAGCTCTAACTGGGGGATCCTGAGGCGTTCCCAGGCCAGTGTGGAGATCTAATCTCTCCACCTGGTCCTGGGTCTTCCCCGAGGCCTCCTCCCAGCTGGACGTGCCTGGAACACCTCCCTGGGGAGGCGCCCAGGGTTCATCCTTACCAGCTGATCCTGAACCACCTCAACTGGCTCCTTTCAACGCAAAGGAGCAGCGGCTCTACTCCGAGTTCCTCACGGATGCTGAACTTCTCCCCCTCTCTCTAAGGGAGACTCCAGCCCCCCTCCTGAGGAAACACATTTACTGTATATGTACAGTAAATACTACGGTATATTTATAGTTTCATTATGGAGCCGTGTGAGTAAAAGGGTACAAACAGAGGGTGAAGCATGGGGGTTGTGCAGAACTCTAATGAAACTGTACCGTCCCTCTGCTCCCGTCGGCCGCGGCGACACAAATGTCAGCCATTATTACTAATGAGTGGATCAGTAGGGCGCTTCCTCCCCGCCCGCTGCTCAAATTAATTGGAACTTTAAAATTTCACTAAATTATTTACACACCAGCAGAGCGGCCGGCTGTGAGTCGGGAGATTAAAAGACACGGGTGCCGAGCGTTCGCAGCCGTCTGAGCGCCTGAACGGGCCGACACCGACGACGGCGCTCTGACTTCAAGAGCAGCACAGTCAAAATAGAGCTGGCACGCAAACACCACACTCACTACTGCAAATGGTGTTTTGGAAATGAATCATCACGCATCACGTCACACTAAAAGACAATATTTGACTCTGATTCTCTCCAGTCTGGTAAACGCAGCGGACTGGAAGCAGGTCTGATCCAGACTCTGTTGAAATGTAGAACCTCAATTTGGTCCCGTTTGACACCTCAACCCGAACCTCCCACGGCGGTGCTTTTATTGAGGCCATGTGTCACTGTGCGAAGCCTGGAACAGATCCTCTACCAGCCGAACTGATCCGGCAGAGTTTATTCTAAAAAACCAATTACTTCATGTTCAATAAGAAACGTCATGATGTGCAGATTAAAGGGACAAGCGTGGGCTCCTGCTCTGCCTCCAGCCAAGCTGCAGACTCGTTTAAACCACCAGTTCCCTTTTCTCCTTTCAAATCACAAATGTCACAGATGAACCGTGCAGTTGTGAGAGTCATCAGTCTGTGAGGGGAACTCAGAGACCACAGACGAGAGCATCAGAGTCACAACCAGCTGCTGTCTGCTCTGAGAGGAGGCGGCGGCTCGGATTCATCAGCAGCACCTGAAGGATTCGGCTCAGTTCTGATGAGAAGTGCTTTGATTGGTCCTCAGATAGGGGAAGAACCCCCCACCGCTTTGTAAATGGTAAATGCACTTGTACTTATAGAGCGCCTTTCTAGTCTTCTGACTACTCAAGGCGCATTCACGCTGATGGCAGTGGACATCTATACCATCTAATTCACACATTCACACCACATTTACACACCCATGTGCAGCACAGGGAGCAATTCGGGGTTCAGTGTCTTGCCCTAAGGACACTTCGACATGTGGACCGGGGGAGGTGGGGATCGAACCTCCAATCTCTCGAATGTAGGACGACCCACTCTTCTACTAAGCCCCAGCCGCCTTCATATCCATGCGAACTGACTGAACCGGCAACAAACAGATGAAACAAGGAGGAAACGACAAAGAAAACATAAATACAGGGAGCATGATGATGGTGGAAGACAAGAGGAAGAGAAACAGAAGTGCCTCAACTATTCTAGAGCTGCAACTATCAAAGTAATTTTAATAATCGATTCATCAATTGGTTGAAAAATCAGAAGGTTTTGTTTTTTCCAGCTGAGATGCCTCGATCTCATGATTCTTGCGTGATATCGAGAGAACGCAGGAAGGTAACTGGATTGCATCCAAGGAAGTAAAGGCACAATAAGGGAGAGTAAGGGCTCTGGATGAGGGCTGAAGCATGTAGGGAGAGAGGACAGACCTGTATATATATACAGATAAATGCAGTGAAGCAGTAATCATTTCTTCTCTTATTGTTCAGCACTTGTCCTGCACCTCCTCCACTGTGAGCGGACAGAAAAAAGTATAACATGCAGTTGTTCATTCAAAACAGAATAAAATTATTTATTTGATTGTGAAACTCATTCTTTTTTGCATTTACTGACATCAAGTTTGATTTATACGGAACCTAAGTAGCAAAGCAGTCGCTGATAATTAAAGTTTAAGTGTTTTGTGTCAAAATTGCAAAGAATAGCCCAAGTTAAGCTGGCTAGCTAGCTCCGGCGGTGGCTAGCTAGCGTTGGCTAGCTGAAAAGGCGCGCTAAAGTGCCCTCAATGGTGGCGAAAACGAGGGGAAGTGCAAAAAATGATTGGGTGCCATCTAGGATGCCCCTTCATACAACATTATTATGGTGATGTGCCCTCTAGAACAAGAACAATGTCCCTTCATACTATCAATGATGAGTCCTCTAGAGCAAGAACATGGCAAACCAGAAAAAACACGTGGTTAGCTAATGAGGTTCCTCTCTTTGGTAGCCGAAAAACAGGGAATGCGAAAGAGGCGTTGCTTTCATGTGGCGTCACTACGACGAACAGCTACATCGAGTCGTACTTAAATCTGCGATGGATAACAAAGCAAAGAGCGGATTAAGAGTATGCCTGTACCGGTAGTGGAAATGCAATATAGGGTATAGATACTATACTAATCTGAATTAAGGATGAGGACCATTTCATCATACATGATGCATCATAGCTTTTCGCCCCTGCTGGGTCCCATCACCCTCAGCTGGACTTTGGCTTTAAATAGTCGAGCATGAATATCTGGGATCAAACAGAGTATTACAGTTAGAGACATGGAGGAGCTGAGAGGACTAAACTACTAATAAAGACATTAAAGGCATGCTTTCTGTTTTTTTACTTTCATCAAAATATTCCTCAAAATCTTTAATAAAATATGTGGTTTTAAATATGTATCTTAACAGTGTCAATCTTATTTGAATCATTCCCATTAAAAGAAGAACATGATGAATATGATTTATCCTAACTGTAGTGTTCAGTAACAATCATCACGTGCACTGTTGGAACAGACCTGATTAATACTCATTAATATCTGCGTATAGGTACTGTCTGTGTCTCTCATCTCATCTCATCTCATCTTCAGCCTCTTATCCGGGGTCGGGTCTCGGGGGCAGCAGCTCCAGCAGGGGACCCCAAACTTCCCTTTCCCGGGCCACATTAACCAGCTCTAACTGGGGGATCCTGAGGCGTTCCCAGGCCAGTGTGGAGATCTAATCTCTCCACCTGGTCCTGGGTCTTCCCCGAGGCCTCCTCCCAGCTGGACGTGCCTGGAACACCTCCCTAGGGAGGCGCCCAGGGTTCATCCTTACCAGATGATCCTGAACCACCTCAACTGGCTCCTTTCAACACAAAGGAGCAGCGGCTCTACTCCGAGTTCCTCACGGATGCTGAACTTCTCCCCCTCTCTCTAAGGGAGACTCCAGACCCCCTCCTGAGGAAACACATTTCACACGCTTGGACCCTCGCCCTCGTTCTTTGGGTCATGGTCGTACCGTCTGTGTACATATAGAAATGACACAACACTGACATCCATGGTGATATTTACCGGTTAATCAACAGAGCACACTGGGTAAAGAGAAAACCGCAGTGACGGTCTTGAGAAGGTATTCACAGACATTTCAGACATCGAGGAGCAATAAAAAGACATTTTTCAGACATAAGGACGTGAAGTCTCTCTTCTGTTGCACATGAGGGAAACAGAAGAGGCCATAAAGGAAAAGCTGTGAGCACAGTAAAATGAAACGCCAGGAATGATTTAGCAGCTTCTGTCTCTGCTGGACACACGATACGAAGCCGAGTGAAAATAAACTGTTGGAACAAATCTTTCCTTCTGCCAGGAAGCAGAGAGCTTACGTCTGCCGTCCCCAGGAAAGACGGGAACACAGAGAAGAAGAGAAGAGCGTGTTCTGGTATCAAACGAGCTGAGGTGAACGAGTGTGAGCCATTACTGTCACAGAGTCACATTCACAGTGTGACATTTCCCCTCTGCCGTGTACCCACTGTCATTTCAGATGATGACACGTCCTCCTGCCCTGCGGTAACCAGGGTTACAGCCACTCCTCATCACCTGACCTCTCACGCCCACCTGCACACCTGCGCCCACTTCAACATCAGCCCAGGGCAGGGTTAGGCAATTCAGGTCCTGGAGAGCCACTGTCCTGCATGTTTTAGGTTCCTCTCTGCTCCTGGAGCCACTGTCCTGCATGTTTTAGGTTTCTCTCTGGTCCTGGAGCCATTGTCCTGCATGTTTTAGGTTTCTCTCTGGTCCTGGAGCCACTGTCCTGCATGTTTTAGGTTCCTCTCTGCTCCTGAAGCCACTGTCCTGCATGTTTTAGGTTCCTCTCTGCTCCTGGAGCCACTGTCCTGCATGTTTTAGGTTTCTCTCTGCTCCTGGAGGGCCACTGTCCTGCATGTTTTAGGCTCCTCTCTGGTCCTGGAGGGCCACTGTCCTGCATGTTTTAGGTTCCTCTCTGGTCCTGGACCCACTGTCCTGCATGTTTTAGGTTCCTCTCTGGTCCTGGAGGGCCACTGTCCTGCATGTTTTAGGTTCCTCTCTGGTCCTGGAGGGCCACTGTCCTGCATGTTTTAGGTTACTCTCTGGTCCTGGAGCCACTGTCCTGCATGTTTTAGGTTCCTCTCTGGGCCTGGAGCCTCTGTCCTGCATGTTTTAGGTTTCTCTCTGGTCCTGGAGCCACTGTCCTGCATGTTTTAGGTTTCTCTCTGCTCCTGGAGCCACTGTCCTGCATGTTTTAGGTTTCTCTCTGCTCCTGGAGCCACTGTCCTGCATGTTTTAGGTTTCTCTCTGGTCCTGGAGCCACTGTCCTGCATGTTTTAGGTTCCTCTCTGGTCCTGGAGCCACTGTCCTGCATGTTTTAGGTTTCTCTCTGCTCCTGGAGCTACTGTCCTGCATGTTTTTAGGTTCCTCTCTGGTCCTGGAGCCACTGTCCTGCATGTTTTAGGTTTCTCTCTGCTCCTGGAGCCACTGTCCTGCATGTTTTAGGTTTCTCTCTACCCGAACACACCTGAGTCTAACAATAATCAAACCGTGACAAGCATCAGCTGCTTGATAACGAGCACATCATTAGACTCAGGTGTGTTAGAGCAGAGAGGAACCTAAAACATGCAGGACAGTGGCTCCAGGACCAGAGAGAAACCTAAAACATGCAGGACAGTGGCTCCAGGACCAGAGAGAAACCAAAACATGCAGGACAGTGGCTCCAGGACCAGAGAGGAACCTAAAACATGCAGGACAGTGGCTCCAGGACCAGAGAGAAACCTAGAACATGCAGGACAGTGGCTCCAGGACCAGAGAGAAACCTTAACCATGCAGGACAGTGGCTCCAGGACCAGAGAGAAACCTAAAACATGCAGGACAGTGGCTCCAGGAGCAGAGAGAAACCTAAAACATGCAGGACAGTGGCTCCAGGAGCAGAGAGAAACTAAAACATGCAGGACAGTGGCTCCAGGACCAGAGAGAAACCTAAAACATGCAGGACAGTGGCTTCAGGACCAGAGAGAAACCTAAAACATGCAGGACAGTGGCTCCAGGACCAGAGAGGAACCTAAAACATGCAGGACAGTGGCTCCAGGACCAGAGAGAAACCTAAAACATGCAGGACAGTGGCTCCAGGACCAGAGAGAAACCAAAACATGCAGGACAGTGGCTCCAGGACCAGAGAGGAACCTAAAACATGCAGGACAGTGGCTCCAGGACCAGAGAGAAACCTAGAACATGCAGGACAGTGGCTCCAGGACCAGAGAGAAACCTTAACCATGCAGGACAGTGGCTCCAGGACCAGAGAGAAACCTAAAACATGCAGGACAGTGGCTCCAGGAGCAGAGAGAAACCTAAAACATGCAGGACAGTGGCTCCAGGAGCAGAGAGAAACTAAAACATGCAGGACAGTGGCTCCAGGACCAGAGAGAAACCTAAAACATGCAGGACAGTGGCTTCAGGACCAGAGAGAAACCTAAAACATGCAGGACAGTGGCTCCAGGACCAGAGAGGAACCTAAAACATGCAGGACAGTGGCTCAAGGACCTGAATTGCCCACCCCTGACCCAGGGGAACAGATTACAAAGGTGTGCTTCCACTTTGCTTTTTTTTTTGTCTGGCAGAAAAACGCCTCGAAGCACTGACGATGGGTTTTGTTTCCATGACAACAACATAAATGTTAGCTAGGTGGCTACAGAGCTAACAACAAGCTAACAACAAGTTCTCAATAAATTAAGAAAATACTTTAGTCAAGTATCATATTCAAACAATAGTAAACAAAGACTATTTGATATAGACTTTTTATTAAATTACCAGAAAACGTGTTATACCCCATGTCCCTAATTAGGCAAAGTAAACTTGCCACTGAGATCATTTAAAACTGCAGCGCAAGATACATCTACGGGTAGCGGTTGCTGCGCTTTGGCGGCCGCCATGTTGAATGTAAACTGAAACACAAAACTGCTTGTGACGCTTCCCTGTCGTCATCGGGTTTAACCAGCCGATAGCGTGCCAAGTGAGAAAAGCCAGCTTGGTGATTGCCCCTGGGTCTTTTCCAGAGGCAGGGTGAATTCAAACCGCAGGCAGAAAACGGCGGGCGCCGGTCTAACGGTAAGCTAGTTGTCTTTGTAAACTGTTGTGATTGACGTCCCGTCTTGAAGGGAACTCAGCCATCTGCTCTTGTGACTGAATATTGACGTGTAACACTCAACAAGTAACCAACTCAGAGTCGGTAGAATACGGTATATCATCAGAAGATGAAATGACTTCTATCGGGGTAGAGGATTTTGGCCGAGCCCACTTTAAAGATAAGAGCTTCCACCTTTGAACTGCGTCTTCTTTGATGGTGTTCAGATCATCACAGAGCGAACGCCCCTTCAGGTAAAAGCTTCTCCATCCAGGCAACGAAGTGAAATGATTGCAACCAATTCAGATGGAAAGGTCAAAAACACATCAGCTGAATAATAATAATCCAGATGATGCAAATACAGACGCTATAAATGCAACTGGACATTTAACGGTCTGATGTCTGAGTGTGCACACACACGCCTCACACACGCCTCTCTGTAATGCAATACAATTCAACAGCACCACAAAATGACCACACAGTTGAATCAGTGACGTGCAGTGAGGGTTGGGGTTGGGGAGGCACCGACTCCCAAGTCAGATTTAGGGCGCACTCACACTGTCCTTCCGCACCGCACCCCGGGCTTTAGGGTCCTTGTCCCCCCCTCCAGGCCCGTTTGTACTCACACTACCTGGGCCTCGGAGAATGCTTCTTGCTGCCTTTACGTCATCACGCCGTGCTGTGTTCTCTCTAATGTCCAGCAGGAGGAGACTCCACTTAAAGCTGCATTCTCTCTAATGTCCAGCAGGAGGAGACTCCACTTAAAGCTGCATTCTCTCTAATGTCCAGCAGGAGGAGACTCCACTTAAAGCTGCATTCTCTCTAATGTCCAGCAGGAGGAGGCTCCACTTAAAGCTGCATTCTCTCTAATAACCAGCAGGAGGAGACTCCACTTAAAGCTGCATTCTCTCTAATGTCCAGCAGGAGGAGACTCCACTTAAAGCTGCATTCTCTCTAATGTCCAGCAGGAGGAGACTCCACTTAAAGCTGCATTCTCTCTAATGCCCAGCAGGAGGAGACTCCACTTAAAGCTGCATTCTCTCTAATGTCCAGCAGGAGGAGGCTCCACTTAAAGCTGCATTCTCTCTAATGTCCAGCAGGAGGAGACTCCACTTAAAGCTGCATTCTCTCTAATGTCCAGCAGGAGGAGACTCCACTTAAAGCTGCGTTCTCTCTAATGTCCAGCAGGAGGAGACTCCACCTAAAGCTGCATTCTCTCTAATGTCCAGCAGGAGGAGACTCCACTTAAAGCTGCATTCTCTCTAATGACGGCTGGAAATGGCAGCAGTCCTTTAATGAAATAACAGGTCGCTCGACTTCACAGCAGAGACGCCGTTGAGTCATCGTCACCTCCCACTGATCAGGAACACTGGGGCAAAAAAACTGAGCAGCAGCAGCTGTGGATGATTTAGACAGAAAAAAGGAAAAAGGACAGACATCATCAAATCTTCTGTCGCATTCTGCCGTCATCCCTGAACAAGGTTTCTGATTGCTGAGTTTACGTGTGAATTATTGTCAGGATGTGATTCTGTCAACCAGATCAAGTCAAATCAAGTGCAGCGTGATTTGATTAAAGTGTAATTCCAGCACAAATCGTCTTTTTTCGGCACTTTGTAACAGCTATTAACGAAGAAATCCCGGAGAGTCGCTAACAGCCGGACGTGGCTAACAGTGATTAGCTCGGGGCAGTACGGTGAAGGCATTCAAAGGTCTTTTTTAACCACTAATGCTGCTGAAAATAACAGCAAACCTCTGCAGCAGCATGAGAAGAGTCCCTACACACACAACAAAGCACCAATGGGCTCCTTCCTTTGAGATTGACTTTGGTAATCCACTGTAATGGACTTTACTATGAGAGGAGCTGGTACAGGGGCCAGTAGGCAAGTCTTTAAAACACTCTTTTAATGAACTCCAGGTTCACTAACTACGCTGTTGCTGCTTTGTTGTGTGAAGGGACTCTTCTCATGCTTTTGAATCTTTTCATCGACCAAATCTGCAGTAAACACTCCACCTCCGCATCACACCAACGTGAACCTTTCACCGCCATTGTTGTTGTTGTTAAATGTCCGGGCATGGTCCGTCC
Organism: Echiichthys vipera; assembly: GCF_963691815.1. Lineage (NCBI taxonomy): Eukaryota > Metazoa > Chordata > Actinopteri > Perciformes > Trachinidae > Echiichthys > Echiichthys vipera. The sequence goes on from NC_139832.1 coordinate 2,461,687, forward strand.
TTCTATTTTCAATGTCCGAACAGGCGGACATAAAGCTACTGCCGTAGGGCTCGTGCTCGTGCTCTGCTCGTACACGTGCGCACGCTCGTGTTCGTACATGTGCAAACGGCTCCGCTAAAGCCCACCTCTTTCAAGCGGGCCTTCCACGGCACCGGTACGTCCACGCCACCGGTCAGGAGGACCGATAGGTGCGTTGTAGGGGTAGGGTTAGGTTTAGGAAAGATCCTGGTTTGGGTTAAAATAAGTACGTTTGTATCATTGATATGGAAACTTACATGAATTAAATTTGACTTTTGGTTTAACCGTAGACTGTAAAAAAAAATGGACGTAGCGTCTGCGTCGAGGTCCGTTCTCTCAACTTGATCCAATCGTCCTCGCCTACAGGAGTCTCCATCTTTTCAGACTTTGACTCCACCTCATTTCCTCTGACCAAAAAAAGGGCATGTATGTGACGTTGGGGGGAGGGGCGTACGTCCATCTGGCTGACGTTTACCTCCGAGGAGAAGTGAGGGCCAGAGGCTAGCTGTCACTCAAGAGGCCACGCCCCTAATTATTCATAAACTTTAACCTCCGATAAAATAAAAACTAGCCCCTCCCCCTCAGTGTTGTCATGGAGACTTGATCCAAACACACAGACTAGAATGTTCTTTTGTCCTTAAACAGGTTTAATGATGCTGTGTAAACGGCCTGTTTAACATGGGGCTCAATGAGAAACTGCTCTGTTATGAAACCTGCCCCTAGTGGACACTCAGAGAACTGACGCTGACGGAGCTTCCTGATTGGATCAAACAGGAAGTCGCTGTGTGTGCAGTTGTCTGGTTCCAGTTCTGACTGTAACAGAACTAATGCTGCACGTATTATAAACATCAGGTTAAGAATCGGTTGCCAACTTCTCAAAATGGTTGCCAATAGCAACAGTTACTGTCCAGCTCTGATCCTGTTGGGTTTTGCTTCCTTTGCATTTCTTAACCACCACCAGACAAACAAACGAACTACACCAACGCAGCGAAGAGCTGATGGATGCAGTAATAAAGCTTCATCTGCTGCTGTGGGGACGTCTGTACGCACAGAGCTGAGGTAAGAAGGTTAAACTGTGTTTCCTCTCGCACGGATAAAAAACTGCTTAAACAAACATGAAAAAAGAAGAATTGTATGTTTGTCTATAGAAAAGACAAACTGCTTGCCTACACACTTCAAACATTTACACACTCCAGAGTAAATCCACTTTCATGCTGCATCAGCAGGCTTCCATGTGAAACTCGTATCAAAGCAAACAGACGCAGACAGATCCAGGCCTCCCACTCACGCGCTGAGGAATACGCGCGTTAAAGAGCCTGCAGGCGGAGGAGACGGAGCTGCCGTGTGTGTTCTCCGCCTCTCTGTACATGACAGGTGTGTTTGTTCGGAAGGTAAACACCAACAGACACATAATCAAACGTTCAGTTGCTGTGACGTCTTCACAGAAATGACAGGAAAGCAGCCGACTGTCGAACAAGCCTCACAGCTTACAGGTAGTTTTGTTTCTCGTCCGCAAATCCTCGTGTCAAAGTAGACGGCACTCTCACTCAGTGCTGCAGCTAATGATCGTTTTCATTATGGATTAATCCGCGGATCGTATTCTTGATGAACAGTTTGGTCAATTTGGTCAGAAAATAGGGAAAAATGGCGTTCCCACGCATGTAAATGTCTTGTTTTGTCCAAAAAACCAAAGATATTCAGATAAATATGATGTTAAAGAGAGAATAGAGGGGAAATCTGCATATCTAAGGGCGCACTCACACTGTTCTTCCGCACCGGGCCAAAACAGGTTTTTCGGGTCAAGCCTAGTGCGTTTGACCAGTGTGAGTGCAACCGCTCCGCGCATAACTGCAGCCTGCTGGCCGTCCACGGCCCGTCTGAGAGAGGTGGGCTTTAGTAAAGCATGTTTGCACGTGTACGAGCACGAGCGTGCGCACGTGTACGAGCACGAGGCCTACGGCGGCTCTGAGGTCATTTCCTGTGCGCCTGTTGGGACGTAGAAAAAAGAAGGAGGGACCATGCGCAAACATTTAACAACAACAACAATGGCGGTGAAACTTTCACGTTGGTGTGATGCGGAGGTGGAGTGTTTACTGCAGATTTGGTCGATGAAAAGATTCAAAAACAGTCGACAAGACGCACAAAAACTCCGAGGTCTACGGAAAGATCTGGAAACAAAGCCACGCATCGCCATGACGTCATCAATGCGTGTGACGTGTTACGGCGTGATGACGTATAGGCAGCAAGAAGCATTCTCCGAGGCCCAGTACTGCCAAGCTCAGTACGGACTGACGGGACGGCTAACAAGGTCAAGTCCAGGGACCGGAGGCTGCGATCAGACTGTTTCCGTACCAGATAGAAATAAGAGGGGAGCGGTCCGATAATGGATTTATAGATAAACAGACACCAGTGAGTCATGGTCGGTCCGTTATTGGCAAAACTCTCAAAACCAAAACCAAAATAATGTAGAATGAGGAAGAGTGAAATCTCAGTTTGTCGTTGGAGCAGCTGGTGTTTTTATGGCACTTGATGACGATACGTGAACGTATAACCAGCTGTGCAGCATCAGCAGAGAAGTGAAATATTGTCCGTATACCACAGTTGTTATTTGGAGGTTTAAAGGAGAGCTGGCACTGCAGTCACAACAGCTCGTCTGCTTCCACCTACGAGACAAATTCATCCGGATGGAACTTCCCACTCACTCCCAGTTTGCTGTTGTTGTTTTCTTTTTTAAATCACTGTAAAGGCTCCAGAATTGCAACTCAACAGTCCCTGCACAAGTGTAATCCCTCTGTTCCTGACACTATAATGTGTAATCTGGGATTGTAATGTAGTGAAATACCAGCGCAAAATCCTCCCACGGTCTTTTTCAGCACCTACACACATCAGATGAGTCATCGAGACAGTTTTTTTTTTGTGTGTATAAACTATTAACGGAGAAATCCAGGAGAGTCGCCAACAACTGGACCAAATCCTGGCTAACAGCCGGACATGGCTAACAGTGATTAGCTCGGGGCAGTGCTGTGAAGGCATTCAAAGGTCTTTTTTAACCACTAATGCTGCTGAAAATAACAGCAAACCTCTGCAGCAGCATGAGAAGAGTCCCTACAAACACAAAACAAAGCAGCAACAAGAGGTGGAGGGACGAGGTGAAGAGAAACTCTCTCACATACAGGGTTCTGCAGGTCCAGGGTGAACTGTAATGACGGATCTGCGGATTTAAATTTACTTTTTCTGGTTTATTACGTCTTGAAGTGAAATTCCGGTGCAAAAATCACCGCATGGTCTTTTTCAGCACTTACACACATCAAATGAGCCATTGAGACAACGTGTAACAACTATTAACAGAGATATTGTGGGAGAGTCGCTAACAGCCGGACGTGGCTAACAGTGATTAGCTCGGGGCAGTACGGTGAAGGCATTCAAAGGTCTTTTTTAACCACTAATGCTGCTGAAAATAACAGCAAACCTCTGCAGCAGCATGAGAAGAGTCCCTACACACACAACAAAGCACCAACAGCGTAGTTAGTGAAGCCAGAGTTTATTAAAAGAGGGTTTCACTTCATTGCCCATTGGCTCACAGTACCAACAGGCACACCAAGACTGATGCTACGTCTGATGCTACCTCTACCTGTAGCCCCTTCAACAGACGTCTCCACCCCCTTGTGTGACATTTCACCAAACTGCCACAAACCACAAAGTTTACGTGTTTCTCTGGAACAAAGCACCAATGGGCTCCTTCCACTGTAATGGACTTTACTATGAGAGGAGCTGGTACAGGGGCCAGTAGGTAAGTCTTTGAAACACTCTTTAATAAACTCTGGCTTCACTAACTACGCTGTTGCTGCTTTTTCTGGATTACATGTTCTGTAAAAAAGGTTTTAATACCTGCACATATAGGAAAACATAACGCACTGATACTGATACAGATTATTAATAATGATCAATAAACGGGTCTGGCTCTAGTTGAGACAGTCAACAGGGATTTCGCCATAAGATGAAAGATTTAGAAACTAAAAAAGAAGAAATTCATGATGAGATTAATAAAGTGAAAATGTGGAAATCATCATTACGGCTCTTTAAATCCTTAAACATAATTATAATATTGATCTTGTGAGCTCATAAAAGATCAAAGTCTCATTTCAGATCAAGCTGCGTGAGAGAGAAAAGATGACCCCGCTGCCCTCCACCGCCTCGTTCCCACACGGATGAAACTGTGATATCACTAATATGAGCCTGAGACTGAGGGGGCGGTCCGTACTGAGAGCAGGTCAAGAGTGAAAAGCACCAGCAGAGCCGATGTCGGAAGGTCAGAGAGAGAGAATCTGTGAAAACGCCTTTTTTTAAATAGAGAAAAGTCTCCGAGCTGGAGGCGTTTGGAGTCTGAGCAGCAGCCGCCCTGCTGCGCTGCAGAAATGTCACACACCTGAATCACCAGACTCCAGCTGCTTTAAAGCACTAAATTACAGGACGCACACACACACACACACACACACACACACACACACCTATAAATATAATCTGCGGAAAACTACAGCGCTTAAATTGTGTCAAACAGTGTCTCATTATCTCTGATGATGCGAAAGCACAGCAATGTGTTGAGCCCCCCCATTACCATGTTCCCAAACATGTAATAACAGTATATATATGTATATATATATATATATAAGTTTACATATACACATGTATATATAAATATATGTAATTAGGGGTGTGACGAGACCCTCGGCTCACGAGACGAGACGAGATTTTAACACTGTTTTAATGTGTCAGGGTTTTCTCTCCAGGGGGTTGATTGGAGCAGAGAGCTGCGGCGGTGCTGCAGGTGTCTTTGCATAATACCTTTGTGAGCCGCGTTGCAGCCTACGGTACCCACGGAGGTAAAGCTCGGGAGCTGCCGACAGAGGGCAGAGACGGTCCTAGACGTCACACACGGAGGCTTCGGGTCCGTCAGGTGCCGACATTGTGATTATAACCCGGAGCCGGATGTTAAAGAGAGCAGCGGGGCTCACATGTTAGTGTTTGTGTTACGGTTCTGACGGCACTATCTTCTTACACTGCTTACATGTGGTTCCTGTCTTATCTGTCACTCTGTTGCTGTTTAAACACTTACATATTGATACAGCGAGACACCTGGTTGCAGTCTGTAGCCCTGTGTTTGCTTAGTCACCGGTAGATTTGGGGGTATGACACACGCTTGGTAAAATCTGGTCTGCACTATCAGAGAAAGAGAACAGTTCCCCTGCGCTTGTTCCACACACCCAAAGCACCGGTATCTTTTATTAGTGTTCTTGCCTCTTTTCATAGCCTTGGCCTCCTCACGCCCCTCCCCACTACCACCGAGCTCCTCCGCTCCCTCCCATTGAGTGCTCGTCAGTGCGTGAGGACCAGATTCCTGTCAACGCGCCTCTCTCTTATATCCTCGATAAGCAGCATGGAGTATACGCTACACGGAGGTAGGTTGGCTAACTTACTCATAGATAGCAACTGCTAACGTCGTGTAGCTTATGCTAGCTTGAGGCGTGTGCCTGTGATATTGTATTGTGATAAGGATGTGTTACGTGTTATCACTGTTCAGCTGCTGAATAGCATTTGAAAGTCGAGCATCGATGTCATTAAATTAAACCGTGAGCCAATACGCAGACATGGATGGATGATGTGGAAGGTCACGTGACTTTGGTTCTGTACTTCCTTTAATTAAAGAAGCGATGGGGTTCAGGTCTGGAAACACTTGCGGGAAGAAACATCCGCCAACTTGTCGGAGGAGTCACACGCCTCTGAGCCTGACTGGCTTTGGGTGATATCTGGCCGCACTTTGGGGCGCCCAGTAGCTCACCTGCTACAGCGAGTCCTCGCCACAGCAGCCAGGGTTCAAGTCCGGCCCGTGGCCCTTTGCTTTACGTCGCTAACTATACCCAACTTTTAGCTTGGCTTCCATAGACATTACGTATCGCACTTTGCTGCTGGTCGCGGGGTACAAGCCGCCAAAATGGGTTTCCTCAGGAGGGGGTCTGGAGTCTCCCTTAGAGAGAGGGGGAGAAGTTCAGCATCTGTGAGGGACTCGGAGTAGAGCCGCTGCTCCTTTGCGTTGAAAGGAGCCAGTTGAGGTGGTTCGGGCATCTGGTAAGGATGAACCCTGGGCGCCTCCCTAGGGAGGTGTTCCAGGCACGCCCAGCTGGGAGGAGGCCTCGGGGAAGACCCAGGACCACGTGGAGAAGTTATATCTCCACGCTGGCCTGGGAACGCCTCGGGATCCCCCAGTTAGAGCTGGTTAATGTGGCCCGGGAAAGGGAAGTTTGGGGTCCCCTGCTAAAGCTGCTGCCCCCGCGACCCGACCCCGGATAAGCGGATGAAGATGAGATGAGATGAGACTTTGCCGCTGCTTGGTGTTTTTCCACCATTAAGAAGAAGTAATACATTTGAACAGATGTAAACTGGGACGTATCGATCACTAACGTCCAACCGACGATCTCTGGAAGTCAAGAGAAAAAGACAAAACCTCTGGCGGTTCCTAATTCAGCATCAAGTAACGACGCTCCATTTGAAACAGTTCAGACAGCAGCGAGGAACCCTCTTCATTCCTGTTTTTATTTTTATCCCGTGTGACACTGTGACTGCAGCACACCTCAACGAAGAGAACGAAACTGTGAGCAACAAGAAATGAAAGCACCACCTCAGTATCTGTGATCCGTCACATTCCTGCTCCACGCTGCAAAGTGCAAGACGGAGGCAATTAAAGCCACTTCACCTCGGAGAGACGAGTGATGGATGAAGAGTTCATTTCCTCTTTCTCCCCTGAGCCAAACTGTCTGTTGTGGAGGTATGAATAACCCAAAGACGCCCTGAAGAAGTCGGAGCCGGGGGGACACGTTTTATTATTTAGTCTCGTCTTTAGTGTGCGGTCTTTGGGAGCACAGGGTGGTGTGAATCGAGGCACAGGTGACAGGAGGCGGTAACACAGGGAGGAGCTGAACAGTTCTCTTTGGACCGGTGACAGAGAAGCAACACAACACGATGAAAGGAATTACAGACTCTGGTACGTGTTCCCCAAAGCAATTTCAGTCAAATGCAACTGGACTTGGTTATTTGTCTAAGAAGAAGTTTCACCTCTCATCCAAGAGGCTTCATCAGTTCATGTACGCATCTGACCAGGACCAGGACCAGGACCAGACTGGTCAAACTAACTGGTGTGGAGATCCAGGTATTTAACCTCTCACAAGGCCGATGATGTCACTGGAACCCTTTGTGCTCCAAGTGCCAACGACCATCATTAGAGTTACAGTCGTTGGTGGAAGTAGGTCTGGACTTGGTTAGTGCTCTATTGAGTCTTAACGACAGACATTGGAGTCACAGGAGGACATTTGTGAACGGATGTTCTTTAAGGTTAGATTGTTGAATCTCCTAGGAAGGGATGAAAGGGCAGCATTGCCGCTGACTGTCGCTAAGACTCCATAGAGCACTAACAAAGTCCAAACCACGTTCCCACCACCGACTGCCACTCTACGGACGATCGTTGGCACTTGGAGCACAAAGGGTCCCAGTGACATCATCAGCCTTGTGAGAGGTTAAATACCTGGATCTCCACACCAGCTAGTTAGACCAGTCCCAGCCTGGTCCTGGTCCAGTCCCAGCCTGGTCCTGGTCCAGGATAAGGACAACCTGGACCCATGAGAACATTCACAGGCTTAATCTGGTACGTGCATTTCTACATCAACTACGTCAACTACCCACACCAGATACGTTACGACCCGTTAACTGCATCTGTGTAGGAGATCTATGCAAACACCTGTGTGTCAGTGGAAACTGGGCAATGCCATTACAGACTAATTGACAGGTTCATTGATAATGAAGGTAAATGAAGACAACGATGTGCTCCTGTTATTGTGTCCGCGCTTTCCACGTCTCATCTGCCTCCACTGAGCGTGTTGGCAGCAGGTTGTTGTCTTTTGTGTTTGAGATTTGAACCGTTTCACCTTCACGGATTCAAACACAGCCAGCCTGATGAGGAGACGCTGACGCAACGCAGGAGCTGAACAGTTTCACAGAGAGAAAACGGCCATTTACAATAGTGCTATGAAGTCATGTGAAGAGGAAAATCAGTGTGAAAGCTGTGAAATCCTGTCGACTCTGCAGCTGTCTCACTTCCTGTTGGGCTGCCAGTTCAGTTTCCTCCTCTGCTGATGATGATTCAGCTCAGTCCACACAACACTTCCCTGCCTCTGTGTTAATAATGATGCCACAAAACTTTACAGAACCATGTTCGGATAGAACAGATGAAGACGATGTTAAAAATGTAGTTTCTAATGCACATCATCACCCACTCAGACTCCTCTGAGACTCCACTGTGTCCACTTGAATGAAACTGTCCCTGCTCTAAACAAGTGTTTTACGTTGGTATCAGATGTTTGCACCATCTGGTTTATCTACAAACAGCCTCTCATCCGAAAAAAATCTACTATCACCCGCAAGAAACACTGAGAACACGGTGTCAATAGAAAGTCCCTGTTTGGGTCCCATCAATAACTACTAATACATTTTTCTGTGACAACGATTGACACGTGTGTGTTACTGAACTCAACACAACAAACATTTTGTCTTCTTTCAGATGAGGTTTACTAGGAATATTAAATTAAATATGTAAGCATGTAGAATCTTTATTAAAAACAGGGGGCGTCGCAGGGGGCAGCAGCTTTAGCAGGGGACCCCAAACTTCCCTTTCCCGGGCCACATTAACCAGCTCTAACTGGGGGATCCTGAGGCGTTCCCAGGCCAGTGTGGAGATCTAATCTCTCCACCCGGTCCTGGGTCTTCCCCGAGGCCTCCTCCCAGCTGGACGTGCCTGGAACACCTCCCTAGGGAGGCGCCCAGGGTTCATCCTTACCAGATGATCCTGAACCACCTCAACTGGCTCCTTTCAACGCAAAGGAGCAGCGGCTCTACTCCGAGTTCCTCACGGATGCTGAACTTCTCACCCTCTCTCTAAGGGAGACTCCAGACCCCCTCCTGAGGAAACACATTTCACACGCTTGGACCTGGACCTGGTTCCTTAAAGGGGAACTGTGACTGTTTTGATTGAGAGTAAGCATCAGGTGTTGGGTAGGCTGTGTTGCTGTGCATCATTATTCCTGCAGGAAGATGCTTTGACTTCTCAAAATAGATTTGGAATAACGAGGAATCGATGTGATCCCTCGATCTTAAAATCAACTTCTCCTGCCTGTCCCTAATATTTAAGGTCCGGGGTCCTGTTGAGAGTGTGGAACAACGAGGACGCAGTCACGTCAGAATAGACGACAGCAGACCAACAACATACTACAGTTGATATTCAGCGTTTGTCGGCCGTTAGTGACTTTGAATCTTGCTGCGGGACGTTTAAAAACTCTCTAATTGTGACGTCTGTGAGGATTTTTACTCGCCTCCAGCTCTCTGTAACATGTACAGCCCACGGCCACGCTGTTTCCACAACTTCCTCCATGAATTTTCTCTTCTAACTTTGCCTAATCTCACTCAAACATCCTCATTCAACTCTGTGGAGAGGATTGATGGTGTGTGCTGTGCCCTTTGGAGAAATCGTTGTTCTCCACTAAAGCAGCAAAACTCTTCAATTATCAACATGTGTTCGGATTTGAGTGTTTCGATACGGGCCGAGCACGTAGTGTTTGATGCCTTTTAAAAACCTGAAAGACTCTGGAAAAGAGCTAAAAATGTGAAACTAAAGGAACGAATCCTGACGTTGTGACCTGGATGTGCAGGTGTCGTCCGTGTGTGTCACAGTCTGATGCCTCTTCTTCCTCCATCGTTGTTAAAAACACCTCGATGAGTCACACTGTTGCACTTGGTGACATGGTGCTTCATCACACACACACACACACACACACACTGTATTTTATGACACCTGAACACACACACACACACACACACACTGTAGTTTATGACACCTGAACACACACACACACAGCACCCTGCCAGTGCACCAAATGAGGATTCATCTGCCGCTGAAACAGTTTCCTCCGGTTTGTTTGACATGACTGAGAAGTTTAAAACGTATCTGTGAGCTGTTCTTTAGAGATTGAGGTGAAGATTCAACAGGTTTAACATTTGAACCTGTGAGCAGACGGAGGGATGTGAAACACCAGTGATCCGTGTTGATTCTCATGTGGTTTGACATTCGTGCGATTGCCATTTTTGAAACAGTGCACATGTTGCCAACCAAGAGCATGCAGAGTTGGAGCGAGAGGCAGAAATACATCATCTCGTGTTCTCTGCACTGACAGTTCTCTTTCCTCATGTGAAAAATCTGCCATAAGTTCAGATGATGAATGATATTGTGGTTGTTGCGTGTGTGCAGGGTGGTGACGCCCTGGAACTGATGCTCTGACACCGTGAAGACACGGTTTACAGAGTGAAGTCTCAGGAGGACGAAGACTGTTTTCTCCGCAGACGTCCGCTCAGAAGGACTTTGATTACTCCGCTCGTCCGCAGCGACGCGAACGGCGCGATCAAGAGTGTCAGCAAGACTCTCTCGTCTCACACTTGCTGGCAATTAAAGAGATGAACTGCAAGTGGCTGATAAGATCTCCATCTCATAGCAGACGACAGGCGCCGGAGCAGAGGAGGGGAAGACGAAGATGAGGGGGAGATAGAGGAAGAGATGGAGCAGCAGAGAGATAGTAGAAATCAAATAAGAAGAGTGAGGAAATTCCCTGCAATCTGCGCTCACAGCTGTCCTCCGGCAGTCAGAAGAGTGAGTGCGGGACGCTTGGTAACCGCGTCTCTGGAGGAGTCTGAGGACAGGTTTCCTTCCACAGAAGACGGCAAAGTAAAATGCTCAGCAGCAAAGCTTTAGTTTGAGCGGAGAGATCGGCGCCACTGTGCTCCGAACACAGAAAAAATACTCCCTCACAAACAGAAATAAGCTGCTGAGGTCGATTTTTCTAATCGGTTTGAGTCTGACGCTGGCTATAAATGTAATTACTTTGTGCCATAAGAGCTCAACAACCACTCTGTCACCAGGCGCCTGGAGGTGGACGGGGAGGGGGGAGTTAGGGGAACATGAGGAGGCACAAAGAGGTGTCCATAAAAGAGGATTCTGGGCAAGCCCCCCACAATGGAGACTTCCTGTTTGATCCAATCAGGAAGTGCCAAAAGCGTCAGTTCTCTGAGTGTCCACTAGGGGCAGGTTTCATAACAGAGCAGTTTCTCATTGAGCCTCATGCACCACCCTAAAGACACGCCGATCAACCAATCATAAAGAACTACAGGCAGTGACAAGGATTTCTTCTCTTCTTTTGGGAAGAAAATGATACCGTCAAGACTCTTGCGTCGCATCGACCCCGTCTGTCCACACTTATTCATAGAACTTACAACTTCACAGTCACACAAAGTTCGCACATCGAATGGTAACATAACCAGTAAGTAAGTTCATTTCGCCCTATTTTGAGTGTAAGTAACAATAACTAACGAGTCACTGCAGCACATAAATGATAGAGATATTCTTTCTAAAAGCAGTTTACGACTGAGGTTTAGTCTGTGAATGAAGGATAAATTACAAGAAGCTGCACAAAATGATTCATTACTGAGTGACGTGGTGGAGATGTTTGATCAGGAGGCAGCAGGGGACCAGCAGCTCCTACAGAACGGCTTCAGCTCCCCGTCAGAAAGGCAAGATAAAGCTGTGACACTGTTCTAATCATAGCTGCCATCTACTGTAGGAGACACACCGACTACAGAGAAGTTCCCAAACTTCTGAACCATCGCGTTATGCATGTTCTTAAAGTGCTGATAACGAGGAAACCTCAATACCGAACATCTTCTCTGCCCACAGCGGAGATCTCATTTTAGCTTTGCATTACAATTTTGCACCGGCACATCCCAAACCCAAGAGCTAAGAGAAGAAGAGAGTAGAGAAAGAGTGGTCTTGCCTCATAGTAGCTCCTCACGGCGTTGCAGAAGGCTTCATCTGCCACAATCTGAGTCTCCCCGTTGAGGAAGGCCAGGAAGCGCTCCTTCACCGCCTGCAGCTGCTGCTTGTTCACCTGAGAACGAAAGAGAGAGAGAGAGAGAGAGGTGAGATGACGGAGGAGGAGAGTGAAGTGCAGAGAAAGGGAGTTATAATCATTTATAAAGGGAAGAGCGGCAGATGAAAGGAGGGCAGGGTGGATGAGACAAAGAACAAGAGGACGAGATTAGACTCATTGTTACAGTGTGACAGTGTGACACCGTCATTACAAAGAGTCTCATTACGGAACCAACGTCTTTCATTAGGGAGAGTTCACCGGAGACAACAGAGGATGACGGATGGGTCTGGGTGGAAACAAGCTACAGACATGTTTTCACATTGATGATGGAGAGTCTTTAAAAAGAAGGACTGTACTGAACATTTGGCCCATTTATTTTACTGCAAGGCCAAAAAAAAGGCAGGGGACAGGGACACTTAAGTGCTTTTAAGGTGTGATATCACATAACTCCTTGTTCCGTGTGTCCCTCTAACCCTCGACGACGGGCTGGACCGGTGTATCTACTGTTTATTAGACCACAGCTGCAGGAGAGCTGGAGCTGGACCGAACGTTCGGCTCGTTTCCTGTGACCGGTGGAGCGAGATTCAAAGCAAATGAGATGATTTGCCGAGCTTCCTGCCTGTCATCGTCACAGCATCCCTTCCAGTTGCCTACCGCCGTCACCGCTTGTGTGTCGCGCGCCTCTCTGCAGAGCGACAGAGCGGTCTGTGAGAGATAGCGAGGAACGGCGAAGAACTGATGTGTCAGGAGTCAACATGGGCTCTGCTTTCCAGCCATAAAGGCCCATTCTCACCCCACGGTAAACACGGATACAAAGCCCTTTCGTCCGTGATCTCTGGTGTTGGTTTGGGTTTGCCGTAAATGATCCTATTTTGTGTGGGGAAGAGTATCTTTTTAATATACTGGGGGGGGGGGGACCCTAAAGCACGGGGCACAGGACAGACGTACGGTGCGAGTGCGCCCTGAGATGCTTTTGCCTCTTTGTGGTCATTTTGTGTCTCTTTGTGGTTGTGTCTCTATGTGGTCATTTTGTGTCTCTTTGTAGCGCCGGCTCTTTGTGGGTTTGTCTCTATGTGGTCACTTTGTGAGTCTTTGTAGCGCTGGCTCTTTGTGGTCATTTTTAGTGTTTTCATAATTGTTTTGTGTCTCTTTTTATATGTTTTTAGTCGACTTCCAGTATTCGTATTTAAACTGTTGGTTTGATAAAACACGAGATTTCCAGACATCACCTTGAGCTGCAGGAACAAAGAATGAATGAAATATCTCTTCATCCAGTTTTCCAACAACAACAACAACAACATCAATACATTTCTCAGCAGAGCGGAGCAGAGCAGTCATGCCAGACGAGGAGAAGTCATTCCCATAAATGTCACCGGCCCTGGTAATAACTACCCAGTGAACCACAGCTGACATATCGTGTCGTATGAGAATTTTAAGTTTTCATGAGCGACAGAAACACCAGAAGCTGCTGCTCATGAGCTGCATATGTATGAGGACGGCGTCTGGGGGGGAAATTAAACCATTACTCTTCTGCTTGTTGCAACCCTGCCAGCATCAAATGCATTCTGGGAGTCAAAGTGCCAATTTCCAGCGGAGACTTATCTCCCGCTGACAGCTTTTTGTGTGGGCTTCCTCGCCGTTTCTGTGTCTAAATGGAGCCTTTAACGCGGCTCGCCTTTAACCACAGCAGAGGAGTCAACGCAGCAGGTTGTGACCCCGTTCAAAAGGACTCGGCCTGCATCTAAAAAGGTAGAAAATGTCAAACGTAGTTCATTTCAGATGAGGAAATGACTGCTGAAGGCCGGTGTTGGACTAAGATGAGAGCAGCAGGACGCCTGAGGAAGACGTCATGCTAAAAACACACCTGTCCTCTCAGATCTTGGGGGACTAAGCGTGTCTGGCAGAGTCGTACCGGTGTCTACTGCGTATTCTCTCTGAGCAGAGAAGAGTGTGAAAGACAGCGGACATTAAGACAAGGACATTTGATTATAGTGGATCTAGTACAGCTGATCACGGTGTGTACAGGATACACACCAGCAGGGCCGTATGCTTAGGGGGTAGCACCGGTGCTAGCAGGTAAGGGCGCACTCATCCTGTCCGCCCGTCCCGTGCCCCGTGCTTTAGGGTCCTTGTCCCCCCCTCCAGGCCCGTTTGTACTCACACTACCTGGGCCTCGGAGAATGCTTCTTGCTGCCTATACGTCATCACGCCGTAACACGTCACACGCATTGATGACGTCATGGCGATGCGCGGCTTTGTTTCCAGATCTTTCCGTAGACCTCGGAGTTTTTGTGCGTCTTGTCGACTGTTTTTGAATCTTTTCATCGACCAAATCTGCAGTAAACACTCCACCTCCGCATCACACCAACGTGAACCTTTCACCGCCATTGTTTTAAATGTCCGCGCATGGTCCCTCCTTCTTTTTTCTACGTCCCAACAGGCACACAGGAAATGACCTCAGAACCATCGTAGGCCTCTTGCTCGTACACGTGCGCGCGCTCGTGCTCGTACATGTGCAAACGCGCTTTACAAAAGCCCACCTCTCCCAAACGGGCCGTGGACTCCACACTGGCCTGGGAACGCCTCAGGATCCCCCAGTTAGAGCTGGTTAATGTGGCCCGGGAAAGGGAAGTTTGGGGTCCCCTGCTAAAGCTGCTGCCCCCACGACCCGACCCCGGATAAGAGGCTGAAGATGAGATGATGAATAAAAATGAAATAAATATCTATGACACTAAATCACCCAAGAATTGCTTTCTGCACAAAATCTTCTGTAAACGAGTCTTTTCTCATCGGGCTCCGCTTCATTTGTCGTGTCACAGCTCAGACGTCCTCCTCAGTATCTGCGGAGATATTAGACGGTGAACCTCAGGCTGTGATTTGTGGTTTTAATTCAGTCTCGCCACCTTTTCACACCCGACACATGAGAGCATAAAGTGCTTTCTTCACCTTAATAGAAACACTCTGCAACCACAAAATCACTTCCCTTTCTGAAATCTTTGTGGCAGATTTTTAAGAGCCTCTCTCTCTCTCTCTCTCTCTCTCTCTCTCTCTCTGTCTTGTGGCTGCGGTGGTAATGGCTTCCCTCTTACAGATGCATCCCGCCCATGAAATGAGGGCGACAGCCTGAAAAGAGTCTGGATATGAGCAGTGAAAGCCAGCTGTCAGCTTTCACTTGAACGTCTGCTCCGTGCCTCCCCGCGTCCTCGGCTTTGTCCAGGAAACAGATTTACCTCCGGGGGGGTTTAGGAGTGAATGAGGCGCACTTGTGCTCAGACAGCGACAGGAATCATCCAGGTGGAGGTGTCGTCTTCCCCTCAGGGACGTTGCTCTGCGCGCTGGACTCTAATTTGCCCGTTCCTGCCGAGCAGAACGACTCCGAGGTCAGCGGGTCGACGTCTCTAAACGTTCGGGGAGCGTCGGCTCTCAGAGCAGCTGCTGCGGAGCGAGCTCTCCGTCTGCAGGACACTTCACAAATCTTGGGTTACCATCTAAACACGAACATTGATTTGGAAAATAAATAGCTGAATAAATACATTATCAGTCAATTGCTGACCATTTAAATAAAGCATGAATTGAAACGGCCGGGATGAGGATCAGCATGAATCTGAGGCCGTGGCTCTCAGCGGGAAACCGGTGGATTGCTTTCTCCAGGTAGGGAATGAGTCCTGACCCCAATCGAAGGAGTTCAAGTCCCTCGGGATCTTGTTCACGAGTGAGGGGACGATGGAGCGTGAGTTTGGCCGGAGAATCAGAGCAGCGGGGGCGGAGCTGCAGTCGCTCTACCGCACCGTTGTGACGAAAAGAGAGCTGAGGAAGGCAAAGCTCTGGATCTACCCTCAGTCCTGGTTCCTACCCTCACCTGTGGTCATGAAAGCTGGGTCAGGACCCAAAGAACCAGGTCGCGGGTACAAGCGTGTGAAATGTGTTTCCTCAGGAGGGGGTCTGGAGTCTCCCTTAGAGAGAGGGGGAGAAGTTCAGCATCCGTGAGGAACTCGGAGTAGAGCCGCTGCTCCTTAGCGTTGAAAGGAGCCAGTTGAGGTGGTTCAGGATCATCTGGTAAGGATGAACCCTAGGCGCCTCCCTAGGGAGGTGTTCCAGGCACGTCCAGCTGGGAGGAGGCCTCGGGGAAGACCCAGGACCAGGTGGAGAGATTAGATCTCCACACTGGCCTGGGAACGCCTCAGGATCCCCCAGTTAGAGCTGGTTAATGTGGCCCGGGAACACCTCAGGATTTATGCTTTGAACGATAATAATCCTGTGTGTGATCAGTATCTGATACGCAAAAAAAATTAAAGGTGGTATTGAGCGACGCCTCTTCACTAGATTTGATTTGACTTGAGCCGACAGTCAATCAGAGCGACTGTCGGGCTGTCAATCATCATGAAGCGATCCAAGGAAAGTCAAACTGACAGCACGGATCTGATGTGAAGACCAAACTATCTAAATAAAAAGTCCAGCTATCAGGAAATGACACACGCACACACACACACACACCAACACACACACAGCAGTGGGAGTCATTTCCTCTGAATGGACCTTATCTGGCCTGTTAAGCTTCAACAACACATTTATTTATCTTATGTGGTGCAATTAGGAGTTTAGATCCTGTTTAGATCATAAATACATAATCATGTCAACTTCATGATTCTCTGTCCATCGCAGCGCTTTGAACACACGCGGCAGGAATAAAATAGGAAGCAGTCAGCGTGCTGAGAGGGAAACGGCGAGGAGTCCAGCCACGCAGCAGCCAGCAGAGCAAACAGGGAGCTTTAGGTAGCTGGTTGTTCAATGTCCATTGTATTTGGCACAAGTTGGCAAAATTGCACAAACTGATTCAAATCTGTTCTTCGGTCGGTTCAGTCACTTGCAAAATAATTAAAAATCAATGTAAAGATAACGTGATAAAACCCGTGATTGTGGTTTCACTGTAGTTTTGGGCTTATCGCCCGGCCCTGCATGGTTCTCACTGGTTTTTGGTTTTCCCCTGATTGAAGCTGTGGAAAGAAGCCAAACTGGCAAAACTGCAGGTGATCATGGACGATGTCTCCCATCCCCTCCGTAAAACCCTGGACAAGCTTCAGAGCAGCTTCAGCAGCAGACTCATCCGACCTCACTGCTTAAAGAACGCCACAGGAAACAGTTCCTACCTGCTGCCGTCAGACTCTACGACGCTGCACAACAACGCTCAGGGAATAAACTCACTCTACTCAAAGTGATCACTGACATGCACCTTTATCCCACTTGCACATTAAAATCCACATAGCACATTTTAATATAGTGTTTTATCTGCGATACTGTACTTCTATCTTATTCTATTTTATTATTGTTCATATTTTGTATTTTATATTTGATCTTATTTTTAGTACTTCTGATTGCTCTGTACCGCTGCTACGATGACCTCATTTCCACTCGGGGATAAATAAAGTTATCTATCTATCTATCTATCTATCTATCCATCCATCTATCTATCTATCTAAGCCGGTAATTTTGGTGCCACACCGAGCGGATACTAAAAAAGGTGGAAGCAAAACACAGCAGACCCCTGAGCAGAGCTGTTAACACACGCAGTGGAAACGTCACAGCTGCAGCTTTGACTGACTCAGGTTTTTATTCAGACGCGACATTGACATGAGAGCAGTTACGCAACGAGGTGCGAGTCAGACAAAGGCTCAAAGTAGAACAATGAAATATGAATTACAACAGCTGCTGAACCTGCTGGACGAGCTCTGAGGCTCCCTGAGAAGAGACGACGTTTCCAGCTGTTATGAGTGTGTGTGTGTGTGTATGTGTGTGTGTGTGATGCACATTAATGTTTGTTGATGCTGAAGGCTTTAATTTCAGGTCCTTCCTCTCAGAGGAGGAGATGAGTTTGCAGCAGCAAGGACCTCCCGATGGATCAATAAGCTAAGATAAGAATGCTCTGTGTGTGTGTGTGTGTGTGTGTGTGTGTGTGTGTGTGTGTGTGTGTGTGTGTGTGTGTGTGTGTTTTCTCTAGAGGAAAACGATCACTTCTCTTCTGGCCGGCAGCACTTTCAGGATGCAGCTCTGGTTAGAAAAAAAATATCAACCGAGCGAAGGCGAGACGTTTCTGTCAGACCTCTCAGATTTATGGAGAGAGAGGGCAAAGTGACACACACACACACACACACACACACACATGTAAACACACACCCACACACACACACATACAGGTTCATCTCAGGGCCTGGATACATTGGTGTAATATGAGTGCCACATGTTGGAGGAAACACCTGCCAACATCATCTTCTTCTTCTTCTTCAACTATTTAGAAAATCATTTCATAATCATGAGTTTCTGGTCTCAGCTTCTTAAATGTGAACATCGTTTGATTTGTTTCCTCCTCTGTGACAGGAAACTAACATCTTTGAGTTATAATCAAAACAAAACCGAACATTTGAGGACGTCATCTTGGGCGTCAGGGAACACACATCTACAGTTTACACCAAACTACTCATCTGTTAACGGACGATCCTCAGAGGAAGGAAGGGTTCGTTAGATGCAGCTTTGGTATCTGTTGTTTTCTCTCTCAACAGGTGACACACACACACGCACACACACACACACACACACACACACACACACACACACACACACACACACACACACACACACACACACACACACACACACACACACACACACACACACACACACACACACACACACACACACACACACACACACACACACACACACACACACACACACACACACACACACACACACACACACACACACACACACACACACTTTCTACAAATTGACTGATTGTTGTCTTTGTCTCAGAGACGTTTGCTTCAGACTGAAATAGTTGGTTCACAGGAGAAGTGAGAAATGTACGTTTCTCACAGGTGTGTGTGTGTGTGTGTGTGTGTGTGTGTGTGTGTGTGTGTGTGTGTGTGTGTGTGTGTGTGTGTGTACCAACAGCACACAGCTCAGGTGAAAACCTCGCATCTCCGACACCATGTTCCCAGGAATAGAAACAGGAAGTTGTGTCTTGTGTGTGTGTGTGTGTGTGTGTCGCGGCTGCAGGACGGAGGACAGGTGCGCGGGGACGACTAATAATCTTTCTCATCATGGATTAAAACATTTTCGACGGATTAATCGACAATAAAAATTATAATTAGTTGCGGCTCTTTCGCTTGTTTGCTGTGAAATCCCACAGAGCATTCACACACACACACACACACACACACACACACACACACACACACACACACACTCCTGATTTGTGATCTCCTGATTGTGCCGCACGGTAGCAGTATGACAACTCCCCTAATCGTCATGGCAACGATCCTTGCATGCAGAGTGTCTCCGTCACTGACACGCACACACACACACACACACACACACACACACACACGCACACACGCACGCACGCACGCACGCACGCACGCACACGCACGCACACGCACACGCACACGCACACACACACACTTTGATAATACGCCTAAGCAACATGTTGAGATCATAAAAGCAGAAATATTTATATGATATTTATATATTGAGCTGTACTCCAGCTGTGTGTGTGTGATGTCTCAGAACGATCCCGTCATGTCGGGCGGCGGCGGCGGCTCTGATGAAGGATCAGAGGAAACAACCAGCACATCAACCCTCTCACCACGCTGATCCAGAGAGCGCTGAGAGTTTAGTCCACCTCTCAAACGTCTGCTTACAGCTGCGGATCCAAACACACACACACACCTCAGTGGGAGCTTTTCTTCCTCTGGCTCCACAGGAAATGACACCAACGCTGGCGTGTTACGTTTCAACGCACATCAGTTGCGTTTCACCCTCATCACGCAGAGATCCCAGTGTTAAGTGTATGACACGGCCAACACAACCCCGGGTATTTTACCATTTCCAAATAGGCGTACACTCGCGTCTAGGGCTTCCGAGGCTCGGCTGCCCGTTCATACGCTTCAAAAGGGGAACGATTCGGCTGCCAGGCTACGGGGTGAAGTGTGTGTGTGGGCTCATCTGCTTCTTCGTCAGCTCGCTCCCAGCGGTCCGACACTCAGATATGTTTGGACTCCATTCGACAGTTCATTTTGGCTTCATGTAGCACACGGACAAAACTCAAACAAACGTAATCGCACAAAAGAAAGGGAACATGGCGTTCATCTCTCCTCAAGGTACTCAGGGTCACTCTCCTCCACACCTGTCCTCGAACGCCCTTGAAGACAGACCATGCGCAAACATTTAAAACAATGGCGGTGAAAGGTTCACGTTGGTGTGATGTGGAGGTGGAGTGTTTACTGCAGATTTGGTCGATGAAAAGATTCAAAAACAGTCGACAAGACGCACAAAAACTCAGAGGTCTACGGAAAGATCTGGAAACAAAGCCACGCATCGCCATGACGTCATCAATGCGTGTGACGTGTTACGGCGTGATGACGTATAGGCAGCAAGAAGCATTCTCCGAGGCCCAGGTAGTGTGAGTACAAACGGGCCTGGAGGGGGGACAAGGACCCTAAAGCACGGGGCACACACACGCACAGAAGGGATGTTTTTGTTATTTTGCCCGTATGCAAAATATACCATGCCACCTTAAATCACAACTTTGTAGAGGCTGGCCTTATCAAAAGATAAAGAGTACTGCACACAGGATCATTGGGGGCGACTGTGGCTCAGTTGGTAAAGCGAGTCGGAATGGTCGGCAGTTCGATCCCTGCCCTGCCCCACTTGTGTCATGGTTGTTGTGTCCTTGGGCAAGACACTTCACCCACCTTGCCTCGTGTGAATGTGTCTGACTGCCGTATGGTATAGTAGTATAAGAGAAATCCAGGAGAGTCGCTAACAGCCGGACGTGGCTAACTGTGGTTAGCTCGGGGCAGTACGGTGAAGGCATTCAAAGGTCTTTTTTAACCACTAATGCTGCTGAAAATAACAGCAAACCTCTGCAGCAGCATGAGAAGAGTCCCTACACACACAACAAAGCACCAATGGGCTCCTTCCACTGTAATGGACTTTACTATGAGAGGAGCTGGTGCAGGGGCCAGTAGGTAAGTCTTTAAAACACTCTTTAATAAACTCTGGCTTCACTAACTACGCTGTTGCTGCTTTCATTCATTCATTCATTCATTCATCTTCAACCCCTTGTTCCTGTCAGGGTCGCGGGGGGCTGGAGCCGTAGTGGTTAGCACTGTCGCCTCACAGCGAGAGGGTTCCTGGTTTGAATCCCTGCTGGGGCCCTTCTGTGTGGAGTTTGCATGTTGTCCCCGTGTCTGCGTGGGTTTTCTCCGGGTTCTCCGGTTTCCTCCCACAGTCCAAAGACGTGCAGGTGTTCGGTTCATTGATGACTCTAAATCACCCGTAGGTGTGAATGGTTGTCTGTCTCTGTTCGTCTCTATGTGTCCTGTGATAGACTGGCGTCCTGTCCAGGGTGGACCCCGCCTCACGTCGATGTCAGCTGGGGGGGAATTCATGTTTTTCAGAAATTGTGACATGTTCTTTTAGACTTGGAGTGTTTGTTTGCTGAGATTTATTTTGTTTCCGTCCAGTTTGAAAGACGTGTTTTGATGAGTTAAAGAGGTCATGGAGCTAAACTTGGACTCAGGAGGCGTCTGTTTATTAAGGTTCTCTGCGGTTTGTGAGTTTATTCCACTGCTGTTCCCTCACACAGACGTATCTGCGGTTACTGTGCTGCCAGTGGCTGGATTCTAACACCTCACCCAACCTTAACGCAGACACGCACGTCGTGATTAAACAGTCTAAAAAAGAACATATCACATTATCTCATCAGCACTTCACCCAGAACTCTGCAGAGCGACTCATCCATCTTTGGAATATATCTTCATCCTCCGAAGCTTTAAATATTAATTTGATGATAAATGATGATTTGACATAAATGGCCCTTCACCCAGACGAGGTCGCTCACCCCGTTCAGAGGGCGGCACCGAAGCAGCAGGTTGGAGGTTACGGGTTAAAGTCATGTGATGTTCTTTGATGTGAGAGAATGGGTAACGAGTGAAAGGTGATGAGCCGTGAACAAAACCAAACTTTTGTAACCTGCGAGGTGTCGTCAGGTGCAGAACGACCCTCCTGGCTCTGTGCCCTCGCAGAGTAACTCATCATCGCCGCTTCCCTCCTAAAAGATTTATGGCGTGACGCCTCATTTCCTGTAGACTAAGGCGCCGATCATCATCACCGCCCGCAAGCTAAAACAGAGGATTCACTACACCGAGGGTGAAGAATCAATCCTCCGGGCTTCTGTTATTTAAAGCTGTCAGGAATCATCAAACTTCTGTCCTGAACCACCGAGCAGCCGGATAAAAACAGTCCAGAGCCGTTTGCAAACAGCTCCACCTGTGAAGGGAACGAGCTCACGGACAGCACCTGCACAGGAGGCCGGACAAAGGGCGCACTCACACTGTCCATCCGCACCGTGCCCAAACAGGTTTTACGGGTAAAGTCTGGTTCCTTTGACCAGTGTGAGTGCAACCGTACCGTGCGGCAGGAGTGTGGAAGGAGGCATTGAAGCGTTCATCAGCACTGTGGAGAGAGGGACGGATTAACCGTCAGCGTCCAACAGGAGGTCACAGAGCGGAGAGTAAATCAAAGTTTCATCTTGGCTCCAGAGGAGTCTCGCTGACATAACTCATCGTCTTTAACCTCCTTCACCGTTCGACCTGAACCTTAAACAAGTCGAACCCTCAGCCTCACGAAAGACAGTCTGCTGCTCTGCTTCAGTACTAAACCACCGACAGGGACAAGCGGTCGAAGATGAATGAATCTCATAAAATTGAAAAGCAGCAAATCGTCAGATGCTGGTTAATACCCACTATCTGTAAATATAAGCGCAGACATGCTACGCAGGCGTCACTGACACGCATCAGACTTTTAGACGGGAGCAGAGCGGCGTCTTTGTACGGCGAGAAATCCTCAATAAAGGCTTAAAACCAAAAACAACACAATGTGAACTGAAGCACGTGGGCGTGGATCGACTGTTCACTCTGTGTGGCGTCACTTCAGCTCAGGACGGTGAATCCAGACCCCTGCGACACACTTCTGGTCATTGAACCGTTGATCCCATCATCGAGCATCGAACAATGGGGTGGAAACGGCTGAGAAAGCAGCTGCGCTCGCTTCCTTCCTCTGATAGCGAGCGACAGATTCCTGGATCCGAACCAGAAATCACAAGCTGACTGTCCACAGAGGGTTTTTACGTAACGCAGCGTTGGTGCAGGCGCCACGGTCACGCCCACCTGGGGGGCAAACGGGCAGCACACAGCAGCTGCCGTTGTTTATTCAGGTGGAGGAAGGAACTGTGAAAAGACCTGCTGTTGGGTCTGAACGCTGAGTTTCTACAGACGCACGATGAGACTAGGAAATAATGTCCTACTCTGAGAGATGTGTGCATTTGCATCAGAGTTTGCAGGCACAAGCAACGTACTGCACATGTCCATTTTTAGTGGTTTTGTTTCTTTTTAGTCGTTTTGTTTCTTTTTACGGACGTTTTGTGTCAATTTTTAGTCATTTTGTTTCTTTTTACGGTCATTTTATGTCCATTTTTAGTCGTTTTGTTTCTTTTTATGGTCGTTTTATGTCCATTTTTAGTCATTTTGTTTCTTTTTATGGTTATTTTCTGTCCATTTTTAGTCGTTTTGTTTCATTTTATGGTCATTTTGTGTCCATTTTCAGTCGTTTTTGTTCTTTTCTCACATCTTTTGTGTCCAGATGTCACAATTTGACAGCTTTTAGCCACACGCGGCCACAGTTTAAAAACCTGACTATATTCGGGATAAAGCAATACACTGGTTTCCATGGCAACTAACGTCACTACCAAGAAGACCCATTTCTGTGGTGATTCTGTCCAGAGGTCGGCCGCGTTCTCTACACTTTCCGAGTTGTTGTAGTTTCTGTCAGACGCATGCTGAGCAGCTGCATGTCGGCAGAGCGACACCTACATTACTGGAGGTGGAACTACGCCGTTGTTCTTCACTTTACTCAACGCTCCATGTCTGCGAGCAGAACAGTGCTATCCAATTTGTGCACTCCCACTGTGCGTCCTTCCCGCGCCCCGTGCTTTAGGGTCCTTGTCCCCCCCTCCAGGCCCGTTTGTACTCACACTACCTGGGCCTCGGAGAATGCTTCTTGCTCTCGTACATGTGCAAACGTGCTTTACAAAAGCCCACCTCTCCCAAACGGACCTTGGCCGGCAACCGTCACACCAACATAGTGGGCTACGGGCTACAGCCAGTACCTGCAGCCAGGTAACTCTCCCAGAGGCTCCTCCCACTCATTTTCACATATGAACTCCGGACAATGTCGGGAGAATCAGGTCCAAAGTTTTTTCCTTCACACAGCACCACAAAAAGATGCAAAACCACCACAAAAAGATGCAAAATTAATTAAAATATGGCGCCACGGTGAGGTGTTGGTTAGCACTGTCGCCTCACAGTGAGAAGGTTCCAGGTTTGAATCCCGTTTGGGGCCCTTCTGTGTGGAGTTTGCATGTTCTCCCCGTGTCTGCGTGGGTTTTCTCCGGGTTCTCCGGTTTCCTCCCACAGTCCAAAGACGTGCAGGTGTTCGGTTCATTGATGACTCTAAATCACCCGTAGGTGTGAATGGTTGTCTGTCTCTGTTTGTCTCTATGTGTCCTGTGATAGACTGGCGTCCTGTCCAGGGTGGACCCCGCCTCACGCCCGATGTCAGCTGGGATTTTATGAGATAATAAACTTAATATTTGAGAAGATTGAGTGTCTTCAAGACGGAAGTAGGAGACAGCTATCATGCTTCCATCAAGGTTCACTGGCACTTAAAAGCTCATTCGACAGCTGCACTTACTGTCACTCA
Source organism: Echiichthys vipera (assembly GCF_963691815.1). NCBI lineage: Eukaryota > Metazoa > Chordata > Actinopteri > Perciformes > Trachinidae > Echiichthys > Echiichthys vipera. Next base: position 2,486,538 of record NC_139832.1, read on the forward strand.
GCCGTGATGAGCGGCAACGTTCAAGTGACAATCTGAGAAAAGTCACTGTGGCTCAGACACATAAGGAAGCAGCGGTTCTCCGAGTGTTGGAAGCCTCGTCTTTCTAATGGCCGCTGGTGGATCGAGCAGATGAGGCGGAAAAGCTCTCCGCTGGGTCGCAGCGAGCAACGAGAGCAGAGGGAAGGGGCGACTGAAGAGACACAGAGAGGAAAGACTGAGTGAGGAGGAGGAGGAATGTGAACTGCAGAGAGGGGAGGATGAGATTGAAAAGACTGGACTGGCGAGAAGGGAGATGACGGCTGTGACTTCACCAGTGAAGGGATAAAAATAGAAGCGGAGCGCCGCCTCGGCTCGTCCACCGAGGCCATTTGAATCAATTGATCATCGCTGCGCAGAAGAAGTTGAAGTCTTTTATTAGAGCAGAGCGTCCGGAGAGCTGCGGCCACGGCAGCACGATCCAATTCAAACCACTTCATCACCAGCAAAATACGTTCCAAGCGCCACCCGTCGGAGCCTGACGAGAGGCCGAGGAGACGTCGTGACATTTCACAAGCATCCTGAATACAGCGCACAAGCCTCCGGAGAGGACGGCGCCATAAAGCGGATCCACAACTCCGAGTGTTTGTTGCAACATTTATGTTTGAGAGGCTCATCTGTCATAGTGCTAACTGCAGCTCTCGTCCTGTGACTAAACGTTACTGGACTGGTTCAAATACTGGTGGAAAAAGTGTCGTTTAGAAAGCAAAAATGAGACCAATTATTTTGCAGATGTGAGAAAACCCGCTGACATTCGTAACCATGGAAGGATTACTGAGCGGCCCTGCAGGGCACAGGCCCGATGACCACAAAGAGACAAAATAAGACACATAAATGGTTTCAAATAGATGTGAAACGACCACAGAGAGAGAAACAAAACGATGACATAGAAATGTAAAAATGTCTAAAAGTAGATGCAAAACAGCCACAGAAGATGTAAAATAGCCAAAAAAAGACGCAAATCAATCACAAAAAGATGCAAAATGACTGAAAATGGACAATCACAGAGATGTAAACAGTCATAAAGAAACAAAACGACTAAAATGGACATAAAATGACCATAAAAAGAAACAAAAAGACTAAAAATGGATCGATAAAGTTTACTAAAGTGACGTCAGGACTTTGGTCCTCTGTCTGACGAGGTTAAAGCCCTTTTCACACAGAACTAGTGTGACCAGGGGACCTCCTGTGGTTTACAGATGACCCTGCAGGTGTGTGTTTCCTGCACGGGGGGCTTAGGGTGCACTGGTTTTACGGGTAAGGCCTAGCTCGTTTGACCAGTGTGAGTGCAACCACATAGCACCACAGCCGTCCACGGCCCGTTTGGGAGAGGTGGGCTTTTGTAAAGCACGTTTGCACATGTACGAGCACGAGCGTGCGCACGTGTACGAGGCCTACGGCGGTTCTGAGGTCATTTCCTGTGCGCCTGTTGGGACGTAGAAAAAAGAAGGAGGGACCATGCGCGGACATTTCAAACAATGGCGGTGAAAGGTTCACGTTGGTGTGATGCGGAGGTGGAGTGTTTACTGCAGATTTGGTCGATGAAAAGATTCAAAAACAGTCGACAAGACGCACAAAAACTCCGAGGTCTACGGAAAGATCTGGAAACAAAGCCACGCATCGCAGTGACGTCATCAATGCGTGTGACGTGTTACGGCGTGATGACGTATAGGCAGCAAGAAGCATTTTTTACACAGGACTTTAATTATCACATGGACGTTGTGTTTGGCAACATAGAGTCATTAGCAGATTCACACTGGAGCATTAACACAGACGTCCTCTGCAATTACACAAATTACCAGAGGTCTTTAGAGCGTTCAGCCCCTTAAGTTTGTTTACGCCTCAGGAAGTGAAATCAGCCGTAGGAGTAAAAACGAGTCGGTGTCTTTACTGTGGAAAAGAGAGAACGAGCGTCAACACGACGGCTGTCACAGAACGAGGAGCTCAAAAAGTCTGATAACCGCTGAGAGCGAGACACAAGAACGACTCCGGCTGCTTCGAGCGTCTGACACAAGAGAGTCTGAGAGCAGACGATAGACACGCTGCACAAATGGGATACCACTGCTCTGCTTTAATGGAGGTACTCTATGTTTCTATGACAGAGTTCAGGTATAAAGAGTCTCCGGAGGGTTTTAAAAAGTAGATTTCCACAAAAACAAAACAGCTGATGGGGGAAGAAAGGGGGGAGGTTGTCCTGGTTTAGATCCAGGGTCCTCTGAGGCTCAGGTCAGTGTTTGTTTTAGGTCTAAACGGTTCGTCTGTGTCCGACACTCAAGCTGAAATTAAACTTTGGGCCGGATGTAAATGTCGTCATCCGTCCGTGTCCGTCAGGGTTACATGTACGGCCCAACGCAGACTTTACGCACAGCAAGCGTGGCTACTGCGCTCTACTGCTCTAGTGGTTCCACACTCCAGTAGGAAGTGTATGCATCTGCAGCTGGTTTGTGAAGAAGACCCCAACGACAAAGAAGACGAAGAAGACCCCAACGACAAAGAAGACGACAACAACCACAACAAAGAAGAAGACCCCAACAACGAAGAAGACGACAACAACCACAACAACCACAACAAAGAAGACCACAACAACCACAACAAAGAAGACAAAGAAAAAGACCCCATCGACGAAGAAGACGACAACAACCACAACAAAGAAGACGAAGAAGACGACAACAACCACAACGAAAAAGACCCCAACGACAAAGACGAAGAAGACGACAACAACCACAACGAAGAAGACCCCAACGACAAAAAAGACGACAACAACCACAACAAAGACGAAGAAGACCCCAACGACAAAAAAGACGACAACAACCACAACAAAGAAGAAGAAGAAGACCCCAACGACAAGGAAGACGACAACAACCACAACAAAGAAGAAGAAGACCCCAACGACAAAGAAGACGACAACAACCACAACGGAGAAGACGAAGAAGACCCCAACGACAAAGAAGACAACAACAACCACAACAAAGAAGACGAAGAAGACCCCAACGACAAAGAAGACAACAACAATCACAACAAAGAAGACGAAGAAGACCCCAACGACAAAGAAGACGAAGAAGACCCCAACGACAAAGAAGATGACAACAACCACAACAAAGAAGACGAAGAAGAAGACCCCAACGACAAAGAAGATGACAACAACCACAACGAAGAAGAAGAAGACGACGACAATCACAACAACGAAGAAGACGAAGAAGACCCCAACGACTTTTTTGTGACCAATCTTCCAGCTTTTTATGTATTTATTAAAAGTAAAGTAAGTAAATATTCGATTTATCTAAAGATTCTTTTTTTGCCTTCATGTGATTAAACAAGAAAGAGGAGAAACAAAGGAGACGACAGATGCCATTGAACTCGTTCCACTGCTGTAAACGGGGAACGCTCTGGTCCAGGTGAGCTACCCTGCGCCCAGTGGACCAGTGGGTTTCTCTTAAACCTTAACACAGACTGAATTCTTCCTCTGCACCGCAGTGACTGACACGGCTTTCCATTTATACGACGGCAGAAAGAGAACAGAGGAAGAAGTGAGAATAAGACGCAGATCGACTTTGGTTGGTGAGGGAAACTGTCTCCCAGGTTTGTCACGCCTGATTCCCCCCCCCCCCACAGCGCCTCTGCTCTCCGCTGATAAAGGCACACGCACACGCACACGCACACACACGCACACACAGTATGAGTTAAAGCAGCAGCTGCCCACATTGGCCTCGTTGTCATCAAACCACTCAGATGCTTCCAGACGGTTCCTCTGTCCTCGTGGTGTCGAGCCGCAGTAAAAATTTTATGTGTGTGAAATAATTATCACCTTTGTTTGGATGCCTGGTCTGGAGACTCATTAATACCTCAGGAGTGTGAGGATGTGTGTGTGTGTGTGTGTGTGTGTGTGTGTGTGTGTGTGTGTGTGTGTACAGCAGGGAGGTAGAGTTCACCTGAAACTTCTTTATTATGAACACCCCTGCGACACACACACACGGGCCGTAGTGTGGAGCTGGAGTGTGTCACCCCCACACTGTTAACGGGCTTTTCTTTAATGTTTCCTCGCAGAGTCCGAGAAAAATACTTAGGGCACACTCACACTGTCCTTCCGCACCGCGCCCCGTGCTTTAAGTAACTTGTCCCCCCTCCCTCTCCCCCGAGCCCCAGCCCCGTTTGTACTCACACTGCCAGGGCCTCGCGCAAATGCGTCCATACGTCATCACGCCGTAACACGTCACACGCATTGATGACGTCATGGCGATGCGTGGCTTTGTTTCCAGATCTTTCCGTAGACCTCTGAGTTTTTGTGCGTCTTGTCGACTGTTTTTGAATCTTTTCATCGACCAAATCTGCAGTAAACACTCCACCTCCGCATCACACCAACGTGAACCTTTCACCGCCATTGTTTGAAATGTCCGCGCATGGTCCCTCCTTCTTTTTTCTATGTCCCAACAGGCGCACAGGAAATGACCTCAGAACCGCCGTAGGCCTCGTGCTCGTACACGTGCGCACGCTCGTGCTCGTACATGTGCAAACGTGCTTTACTAAAGCCCACCTCTCCCAAACGGGCCGTGGACGGCAAGCGTACCGCAGTTATGCACGGAGAGGTTGCAGTCACACTGGTCAAACGTTCTAGGCTTTAGCTGAAAAAACGGTTTTGGCCCGGTACAGAAGGACAGTGTGAGTGCGCCCTTAGTGACCCGGCACTCTCCTGGTTCAGGGTGTGCTTAACGGTAAAAGCCTTCAGGTTGTCATTAAATCAAACTCCCTCTAAACTGAAAAAAGTCAGAATATTTAATTAATAATTGTGAAAAACATGATATTCCCTCTGACAAAATGTGTCAAGTCAGAATCTCATATGGTGAAATCACTAAACTGTAAATAAAATGACATTGAAAACTTAAATTCCTAGATATGATGTTAAATATGATGTGTAAATATTGATTCTGCCTGACAGAAGCTGGTCATCATGAATAATTAAAGCTATTGTTTTACTAATAAACAAAGTTCATGGGAGGCTGGTGCACGGAGGTGGTGTTAGACGGACCCCCTTCATCAGTATGAACCGCGTTAATGTGAGGCGCTGCACGGAAAGCATGGAAATAACCCTCGTTTCCGCGGGCGATCATTATATTTGCGGGATGACGGGATCAAAGGGAGTTAAACCACAGGCTGTTTGCTGAGGAGACTCTGAACCTCGCACGGTTCAAAGAAAGATGTCTGCAGCACCTCAGGAGAGAGAAATGAAGGGGTAGAAAACGCTCTTTTTACACAGTTTACAGGGATTTGTTTCTCTTTACGTCAAATATCACAATCTGCGGGACCACGCAAGGTTTGAACAGACAAAACATCCACATCTACAACATGCTGGTGTCAGAGTCCGCCAACATTAGGAGGTTTAACGGCAGCAAACTTGAGGATAATGTGAATTTGGTCTTTTTTATTCTTGGTTTTAAAGAAAGGTTTGTTCTCAGGAGCCGGCTCTCAAACGTCTGAAGTCAAAGTGTCCTTGAACGCAACAATGAGATGAGCTTTTCAAAAAGGCTCTTAGCTGCATAACCAGGCAACCGCTGTGTGAAGAGCAAAAGTAAGTTAACAACTGTGATGATTATCTGTCTTCAACTAAGTTTCAAGCCTCTGCAGGTTGACTTTCAAAGCAAGGAAGTGAAACTAATGACTTCCTGGAGTGTAGTGCTGAGCAAAGACGCTACGTAGAGTTATAGTGATTCAGAGTAAATGAGTTAAAACAGGCAAAAACAACCATAACGACGCTTTAAAGCTGAAGCTGGTAACTTTCATATTTGCTGAGACTGTCGCTGTATCTGAGCAGGAAGGCAAAGCTCTGGATCTACCGCTCAGTCCTGGTTCCTACCCTCACCTGTGGTCATGAAAGCTGGGTCAGGACCCAAAGAACCAGGTCCAGGTCCAAGCGTCTGAAATGTGTTTCCTCAGGAGGGGGTCTGGAGTCTCCCTTAGAGAGAGGGGGAGAAGTTCAGCATCAGTGAGGAACTCGGAGTAGAGCCGCTGCTCCTTTGCGTTGAAAGGAGCCAGTTGAGGTGGTTCAGGATCATCTGGTAAGGATGAACCCTGGGCGCCTCCCTAGGGAGGTGTTCCAGGCACGTCCAGCTGGGAGGAGGCCTCGGGGAAGACCCAGGACCAGGTGGAGAGATTAGATCTCCACACTGGCCTGGGAACGCCTCAGGATCCCCCAGTTAGAGCTGGTTAATGTGGCCCGGGAAAGGGAAGTTTGGGGTCCCCTGCTGGAGCTGCTGACCCTGTGACCCGACCCCGGATAAGAGGTTGAAGATGAGATGAAATGAGAGATGTCGCTATATCTCAACAGATGGACGTGAGCCCCTCCCCCCAACGTCACATACATGCCCTTTTTTGGTCAGAGGAAATGAGTCAAAGTCTGACTAGAAGGAGACTCCCGTATGCGAGGACGATTGGATCAAGTTGAGAGAACGGACCCCGACGAGACGTTATACATTCTCTGATTTCACCATGAAAGGTTTGCAAAGGTTTATTATTACGACTGTGATTGAGGGGCGACCCGTCCAGGTGTACGCCACCTCTCTCACACTGTACGCTGCACATTCCCCCCTGCTACCTTTGAAACAAAGCCAGTATAGAAAGCAAATGGATGCATGATGCATAACGACGACTCGGAGAGACTAAAGCTCCAGCAGGGAGGAATAATCTGTGACGGCTGACAAACGTGAGGGGCCTGAAGGGTTTGGCGGTGAAAAGATAACGGATTAGAGAACCTCCGCTCAATTAATGGTCCGTGAGAACTCAAAGGAACAATAGAAACATCCAGGGCTGTGTGGGCTGATGCTCGTTAACGCCACACCTACAGTGGAAACATCGTCAAAAATCTAATGTGTTCATTCTGCTCGTTTGGGGGCTGATGCATCGCTGCTGATTACTGAACATTAAAGTGAAAAATGGATGAAAAAGAAGAGTCGCAGCACCGCTGGAGCTCCAAATGACATTGATTCCTTCGCACGTGATTAAATCCTTTAATGCTCAGTCCAGTTAGCCGGAGCACTAAACAGGAAGTAGCCGGCCCGACCCTTGAAAGTCTCAGCTGCTCCTGCTCTAAAAGGGACCCATAAAGGTGCGTTCACACCGGGCTGCGACGGATGCAACAAAATGCGAGTAATGTCTCGCGTGATCATATTTATCATTATATGATCAAGCGACACCCTTGGAGCGACAGACAGTTAGCGAGTAGCCCTCTTTAGCTCGGCCATGTTGTGCGTAATGAGTAGTGATGCTAGTGCTAACCAGGTCTGAATGCTTCTAAAAGAACAGGAATGAGCTCTCAGATGAAGTGTGTCGTTGTTTTAGTGAGAACAGACGTCAGAAGAGTTCATTAATAATTGTGAAAAACATGAGGTTTTCTGTGACAACATGTGTCTTATCAGAATCTCATATGGTCACATCGCTAAACTCAAAATAAAATGACATCGACACGATAGAGAAGATTCCTTTACGAGGCTAAAGAAAGAAAGAAATGAATTAGGGGTATCAAACCAACAGCCTAGACACGGGAGTGAGTGACTGCTCACGCTCCGCTAATCTGGACATTTTAAACGACACTCAGAGAGAAGAACAGGAAGAATATTCATATCTGCAAGACGTCTCATCTCACTGTGAATTTTGATTTATCAGAGGTGAAGATGTTCTGACTTTCCGTCCCTGCTGCTGGAGCCTACGTTTCCCACTATGCAACAGGAGAGCATCTTTCATCTACACTCGTCTCACGCATTCATCTTCAGCCTCTTGTCCCTGTCGGGGTCGCGATGGGGGGCTGGAGCTGATCCCAGCTGACATCGGGCGTGAGGCGGGGTCCACCCTGGACAGGACGCCAGTCTATCACAGGACACATAGAGACGAACAGAGACAGACAACCATTCACACCTACGGGTGATTTAGAGTCATCAATGAACCGAACACCTGCACGTCTTTGGACTGTGGGAGGAAACCGGAGAACCCGGAGAAAACCCACGCAGACACGGGGACAACATGCAAACTCCACACAAAAGGGCCCCAGCCGGGATTCGAACCCTCTTGTTGAGGGTGAGGCGACAGGGCTAACCACCACTCCACCGTGCCACACATCTACACTCGCCTCTGCCTGGTAAACACACAGGTCTTCAGATGCATTTTAGATGAATCTCTGGGAGGGTCCGCTCTGAACCACAGGAGAAAAACCCCTTTGATCCTTTCAGAGTAACCAGCAGCACGACTGCAGATCCTCACATCTGACGTCTGCAAGCTCCAAGATGGCCTCTGTTCAACTGCACTTCACAAAATAACCTTCTCGTTACCTCAGAAGTCCTCCCTTCTTTGAATGTTGCCGTTTCACATCATCCTTCACTAAAGGTGGAGGGTGTTTGGAGACGGCCCCTTCTTCGCCTCTTAAGTTTCCCCTAGTGTTGCTTTAATGTGCTCCAACTTGTAAACGTGATTTAATGTCAAACTTCTCATGAAGAGAGAGAGATCTCCTCTAGAGGTCATCAAAAAGATGCAAAATGACTAAAAATTGATGCAAAACCACCACAAAAAGATGCAAAATGACTAAAAATTGATGCAAAAGCAGCACAAAAAGATGCAAAATGACTAAAAATAGATGCAAAACCAGCACAAAAAGATGCAAAATGACTAAAAATAGATGCAAAACCACCACAAAAAGATGCAAAATGACTAAAAATAGATGCAAAACCAGCACAAAAAGATGCAAAATGACTAAAAATAGATGCAAAACCACCACAAATAGATGCAAAATGACTAAAAATAGATGCAAAACCACCACAAAAAGATGCAAAAATGACTAAAAATAGATGCAAAACCAGCACAAAAAGAGGCAAAATGACTAAAAATTGATGCAAAACCACCACAAAAAGATGCAAAATGACTAAAAATTGATGCAAAAGCAGCACAAAAAGATGCAAAATGACTAAAAATTGATGCAAAAGCAGCACAAAAAGATGCAAAATGACTAAAAATAGATGCAAAACCACCACAAAAAGATGCAAAATGACTAAAAATAGATGCAAAACCACCACAAAAAGATGCAAAATGACTAAAAATAGATGCAAAACCAGCACAAAAAGATGCAAAATGACTAAAAATAGATGCAAAACCACCACAAATAGATGCAAAATGACTAAAAATAGATGCAAAACCACCACAAAAAGATGCAAAAATGACTAAAAATAGATGCAAAACCAGCACAAAAAGAGGCAAAATGACTAAAAATAGATGCAAAACCACCACAAAAAGATGCAAAATGACTAAAAATAGATGCAAAACCAGCACAAAAAGATACAGCGCCACCAACAAATAACGTTAGCACCTGGGAAATCTATGAACTTCCTGTTTCCACTTAAAGTCTCTGCCTGAAACTTGCGTTGCGATCACTGGCAGAGCATCACGTTAGTCTGTGGTTCGAGGCGGACTCATTGTTGAACTGAATGCCGTAAATGAACGTTCCCCCAAAGGCAGACTGAGCTTCACGACTCTCCTGCAGTAAGACAGGAGCTGCTGCCAGACTGTGTTCAGCTGCCAGACAGGGTTTGACTTGAGGCACCTGTGTCTTCTCTGTTTTTAAACACCCATTCAAGTCGTCGTTATGAAGTTGAGCTGTGAGAGGATTCAGTGTTGGTGCCGAGCCTCTGGATCTTTAAACAGCTGCTGAAGAACAGAGCATGAGGTGGAGGTGGAGAGGCATGACATGCTGCGTGGGATGGCTTGCTTTTTTTAAACTCGACAGATTAATTACTCGCTATCAGAATCCAGAGTCGTCTCACAAGCGAGCCTCAAAACAAAGGAGGTGAATCTAAATGACAGACGCTCTGCGTGAAAGACAGAGTCCACACCTGTGGGTCGTCCGGAGGGTCCGCGGGCCGCCCTTCAAACTAACAACAGCCTTTCTCTCTGATTCTAAATGTGCACAACAACGAGGAGGCGGCACGGCGGAGACAAGAAAACCCGTCTCAGGAGCGTTTGAATGGTGTGGGGCGGGGAGGAGGGGGGGCAGAGCGAGCCGTCGTCTCACAACAAACGAGCGGCGTGCGGTGGGAGACGCCTCGGGGGACTTCATTAGTCACCAGAAGCACCGAGCGGAACCGCAGGCTGATCCGGCTGCCACACGGGGACGTGATGCGAGCCGCTCAACCTGTCAATACCTATTTATTCATGACAACTCAGAAATATCATCGGCCTCCAGAGGACTGAGGATGACGGCGGCTGTCTGAGGGTTGGAGGTAGATGGAGTTAACCCCCGCGTGACCTGTTTGGAAAGGCCCCCGGTGGCCACGACATTGGATCAACCAAAAACCACCACAAAAAGATGCTAAATGACTAAAAATAGATGCAAAACCACCACAAAAAGATGCAAAATGACTTAAAATAGATGCAAAACCACCACAAAAAGATTCAAAATGACTAAAAATAGATGCAAAACCACCACAAAAAGATTCAAAATGACTAAAAATAGATGCAAAACCACCCCAAAAAGATGCAAAATGACTAAAAATAGATGCAAAACCAAAACAAAAAGTTGCAAAATGACTAAAAATAGATGCAAAACCACCCCAAAAAGATGCAAAATGACTAAAAATAGAAGCAAAACCACCACAAAAAGATGCTAAATGACTAAAAATAGATGCTGAACAATCACATGAAATAGAGGGGAAATAAAAGATGATTGCCACAGTAAACATCTCTGTGCAGATCGGCTGTAGAGAACACGACTGCTCTGAAGACTTCAGCTCCTTCTCTCCTGTCTTTCTTTCATAAACAGCAGTTCATGAGCAGAGGGGCGCGCGCACGCGCGCACGCACGCACGCACGCACGCACGCACGCACGCACGCACGCACGCACGCACGGCCTTCTGAGTGTAAACATAATTACATGAGGCCCACACGCCGCTCTCAACGCTGCGGTCACTATAAACATTTTCACTCTGAAATGTCACTGCAGAGCTGGAGCGACGCAACAAGCTGCTGCAGGCTGCAACAATCTCTGCGTGTGTGCGTGCGTGCGTGCGTGCATGCATGCGTGTGCGTGTGCATGCGTGCGTCTGTGTCTGCGTGTGTCTGCGTCTGTGTCCGTTTGTGTCTGTGTGAGTGTCTGCGTGTGTCTGTGCGCGTTTGTGTCTGCGTGTGTCTGCGTTTGTGTCTGTGCGCGTTTGTGTCTGTGCGTCTGTGTGCGTGCGTGTGCGTGTGCGTGTGTGTGTGTGCGTGCGTGGGCGTGCACGTGTGTGTGTGCGTGCGCGTGTGTGCGTGCGTACGTGTGCGTTTGTGTCTGTGTTTGTGCGTGCGCGTGCGCGCCTCTGTGTGCGTGCGTGTGTGTGTGTGTGTGTGTGTGTGTGTGTGTGTGTGTGTGTGTGTGTGTGTGTGTGTGTGTGTGTGTGTGTGTGTGTGTGTGTGTGTGTGTGTGTGTGTGTGTGTGTGTGTGTGTGTGTGTGTGTGTGTGTGTGTGTGTGTGTGTGTGTGTGTGTGCGCGCCTCTGTCTGTGTGCGTGCGTGCGTGTGTGCGTTTGTGTCTGTGTGTGTGTGTGTGTGAGTGTGTGTGATGACATCTTCCCCTCTCATAACCTGCAGCAGGATCTAATAAAAGCAGCGCGGCACAATCTCTTTTTTATTGTCATCCCGAGACAAAGACGGCAGAGTTGGACTTTTTGAGTGAGAAGAGAAACCTGCACTTTAAGATTCAAGAAGCTTCCTTTGCTCATAATTCAATAAGCAATGTGTTGCATTTGTGCAGAATACTGAAAGAAGCAGATCAATTAAACAATCAAATGTCCGTTCATCATGAATAATATCGTTGTTGCCGTAAATCACATGTGTCAAACTGATCCAGTAAAGAGTCGCTGTGGCTGCAGGTTTTCATCCCCACCCATCAAAAACACATCTGGTCCAACAAATCCACTGTGTGAAGACAGTTCAGGTGATTGAGTAAGTCCAGTCAGGTGTGTTTTGCTTGGTTGGAATGAAAACCTGCAGCCGCGGCGTCACTTCACTGGCTCACTCTGGCGCCCCTGCGCTAAACAAAAAGCAGGAAGATGAAACACTGGATGCACCAACACCCAACCGGCACAGAGCCCGTTAGTGTGAGTGAGGATCGCTCTCCGCTCTGTGCCACTTGTGCTATCTCGAAACAACAGCTCTGTGCGGCACATAAACTAAAACGCCGCGGCGTGTACCGAAAGCGTCGCCAACAACAGAGCGAAGTGAATGTGACGCGGCCTGAAATCCAAAGGGAGAAGATACTGTAGTGCTGCCAACACGCCTCTGCCAGCGCCTCTGCCAGCGCCTCTGCCACCTGCTGCAGTGAGATTACGCAGCGCTGCACGGCCCCTACACCCTCGTGTTTTACCAGCACACCTTCCTCGCCCTTAACGAGCAGCACACGTGCACCGGAGAGTAGAGCACGGCCTTTCACATCTTGCACCGACACTTGAAGATTAAACTAAATGCAGATTATAATTATGTGCACGACATCGAGTCTTCTGTGTTTCCTGTTGTCACAGACAGAACGTACAAGAACGTCGTCTTAATGAAGCATAAAGGAAATATTTAGCTGTGCTGCTTTGATTTTCCCCCTCACAGCGAGTGGGTTCCTGGTTCGAATCCCGGCTGGGGCCCTTCTGTGTGGAGTTTGCATGTTGTCCCCGTGTCTGCGTGGGTTTTCTCCGGGTTCTCCGGTTTCCTCCCACAGTCCAAAGACGTGCAGGTGTTCGGTTCATTGATGACTCTAAATCACCCGTAGGTGTGAATGGTTGTCTGTCTCTGTTCGTCTCTATGTGTCCTGTGATAGACTGGCGTGCTGTCCAGGGTGGACCCCGCCTCATGCCTGATGTCAGCTGGGACCCAGACAGGGACAAGAGGTTGAAGATGAATGAATATATGATCTGCTGTCAATTCTTTTATTCAGCCCGGAGGTTTGTGCAGGTGAGGGGGGAGGGGAACACTGAGGGAAGAGAGGGAGAGGGTTTGAGGGCGCGTCCACATAGAGACGCGTTTTCCGACCATCCACGCAGCCGGCGGTGTAGCTCAAAGTTCTTTAAGGGCCCACTCCCACTGTGCCTCCGTCCCGTGCCCCGTGCTTTAGGGTCCTTGTCCCCCCCTCCAGACCCGTTTGTACTCACACTACCTGGGCCTCGGAGAATGCTTCTTGCTGCCTATACGTCATCACGCCGTAACACGTCACACGCATTGATGACGTCATGGCGATGCGTGGCTTTGTTTCCAGATCTTTCCGTAGACCTCGGAGTTTTTGTGCGTCTTGTCGACTGTTTTTGAATCTTTTCATCGACCAAATCTGCAGTAAACACTCCACCTCCGCATCACACCAACGTCAACCTTTCACCGCCATTGTTTGAAATGTCCGCGCATGGTCCCTCCTTCTTTTTTCTACGTCCCAACAGGCGCACAGGAAATGACCTCAGAGCCGCCGTAGGCCTCGTGCTCGTACACGTGCGCACGCTCGTGCTCGTACACGTGCAAACGTGCTTTACTAAAGCCCACCTCTCCCAAACGGGCCGTGGCCGGTCAGCTGGCCGCAGTTATGCGCGGAGCGGTTGCACTCACACTGGTCAAACGCACTAGGCTTGACCCAAAAACCTGTTTTGGCGCGGCGCGGAAGGACAGTGTGAGTGCGCCCTAAGAGCTGCAGCTGAGACGATTAGTCTGCTATAGAATCGTAAACTGTTGATTAAACTGTGTCTAATTAATCAAATACATCAGTTCTTTCTGTTGCCGCAGTAACACGCCGTCCGTCTCCAGCATGAACGCGTCCAAGGGGGAGTTTTTAAATCTGCAGCAGAAAAATATATTGAAAGTACAAGAATCGACTGTTTGGACTCACGCGGAGAAAAAAGGTGCTGCAATTTTAATGAGTTCTCTGCAGCACAGCAGCAAGAATCACTCACACACACCGAGAGTTTGAGTTCAACAGACAATCAGGCTGAAAACCTTTGTTAAAGGAAACTCTGCAGCTGGACTTGCATGGGCCAGAACAGTTAATCTACTCAGGGGACCGAGGTTCTGGTCCAAGCTGCTTACGATTACAAAAACATACAAAACCACGAAACGCGGACGTCAAACGAGCAGAATCCTCAAAGCAACTTCAGTCAAAAGCAACTGGACTTGGTTATTAGTCAGGAAGACGTTTCACCTCTCATCCAAGAGGCTTCAACAATTCATGTACACATCTGACCAGGCTGGGACTGGACCAGGACCAGGACCAGGCTGGGACTGAACAAGGACCAGGACCAGGCTGGGACTGAACCAGGACCAGGACCAGGCTTGGACTGGACCAGGACCAGGCTTGGACTGAACCAGGACCAGGACGGGACTGAACAAGGACTAGGACCAGGCTGGGACTGAACAAGGACCAGGATGGGACTGAACAAGGACCAGGACCAGGACCAGGCTGGGAATGAACAAGGACCAGGCTGGGACTGAACCAGGACCAGGACCAGGCTTGGACTGAACCAGGACCAGGACGGGACTGAACCAGGACCAGGACCAGGCTGGGACTGAACCAGGACCAGGACCAGGCTTGGACTGAACCAGGACCAGGACGGGACTGAACAAGGACTAGGACCAGGCTGGGACTGAACAAGGACCAGGATGGGACTGAACAAGGACCAGGACCAGGACCAGGCTGGGAATGAACAAGGACCAGGCTGGGACTGAACCAGGACCAGGACCAGGCTGGGACTGAACCAGGACCAGGCTGGGACTGAACAAGGACCAGGACCAGGACCAGGCTGGGAATGAACAAGGACCAGGCTGGGACTGAACCAGGACCAGGACCAGGCTGGGACTGAACCAGGACCAGGCTGGGACTGCTGAAACGAGCAGAAAGAAAACATGCACAATAAAGCACACGTCCATTTTGCAGCCGCGCTACAATGGCGTTGGAGAAACCGAGCACGCACAGAGTTAAACTGTAACTGCACTGTGATGCGCTGCTGACTGCGGAGAGCTGGAGCTGAGTGAGGGGCGTCTTTGGCCCCGGGGCCGAGCTGACTCGCTGTCTGATTCCCTTCACGGAGCCCCCTGCTCTGTTAGAGCCCTGCTGAGACATCCTTTCACTTCTCTGTGAGGAAGAGGAGGAGGATGAGGAGGAGGAGGGGTTACATAACCCTCTGAGAAGAGCTCCGTCTCAGGGAATCTGACAGGGGAAGGAGAGATGACAAAGGCGGACGGAAGTCGCCTCCAGCAACCATGCGGCCAAAAATCGCGCCCACCATCCGCAGCAGAGAAACCAGCAGAGGTGGCTCCTCGCAGCAGAGCAGCGGGAGGAGATGGTGTTTATCTTGTTTGTGTAATAAACAGCTGCCAGGGGATTAGATGTGTGCATGGAGCGATGTGTGGGTCTCATCAGGAGGGATGACGGTTCTGCAGTTCTGGTTTCCCTGCTCCGTTTGCCAGGCGGGCTTGGAACCAGGACAAAAACAGAAACAGGCGCACCGGGGGAAGACTGGAGGCTTCCCGTGTTTCAGAAGCAGGTGGGAGTTTCCTGCCAATGTCAAAGACGTCTCACAAATGAATACAGGAATGAAGAAATATGTGTTCGCCCGTGTTCCTGTACGTGCTTCCCGTGCGTGTTCCCGTGCGTGTGTGAGTAGTGTGTGTTCCCGGTTCGTGTTCCCCGTGCGTGTTCCCGTGCGTGTGTGAGTAGTGTGTGTTCCCCGTGCGTGTTCCCGTGAGTGTGTGAGTAGTGTGTGTTCCCGTGAGTGTTCCCTAAGTGTGTGAGTAGTGTGTGTTCCCGTGCGTGTTCCCGTGCGTGTTCCCTAAGTGTATGAGTAGTGTGTGTTCCCGTGCGTGTTCCCGTGCATGTTCCCTAAGTGTATGAGTAGTGTGTGTGAGTAGTGTGTGTTCCCGTGCGTGTTCCCATGCGTGTTCCCGTGAGTGTTCCTGTGTGTGTTCCCATGCGTGTTCCTGTGCGTGTTCCCGTGCGTGTCCACGCAATATTTCTGGGGATGAGGAATCGAGAGCGGGTTCTCGTGGAGAAAGAAATTGGTACAGTGCGGCTCCGAGCTTCTCGATGCCGGCACGTTGTTCCCGACAGTCGACAAATGACGTCAAACTCGTGCGTCTACGCTGCAGGAAACGTGCGACGAGGAGGAGTCGTGGCAGAGAGGAAGACACGAAGAAAAGCGCGGCTTCATTTGAAGAAGAAATGATGACAACAGTCTGCAAAACGATCATTTCAACACCGGCAAGATGCTGAAACGTCCTTCTCTGCAACACGGGCTGAGATTACTCAACCTATTTGACTCTACACACGAGCGCCAGTGCTTCACAACCGAGCAGCACGTCTGTTACTGAGGGTAAACACCCTGTTACATCCAAACTCCGTGGGCTGTGTAGAGGGCGCGACACGGCCGTGGCAGGACGCCCGGGCTTTTCCTCCACACAGAAAAACTGATCAGGAATCAGTAAAGAACCACAAGCCGAGCCCAGCTGACATCGGGCGTGAGGCGGGGTCCACCCTGGACAGGACGCCAGTCTATCACAGGACACATCGAGACGAACAGAGACAGACAACCATTCACACCTACGGGTGATTTAGAGTCATCAATGAACCGAACACCTGCACGTCTTTGGACTGTGGGAGGAAACCGGAGAACCCGGAGAAAACCCACGCAGACACGGGGACAACATGCAACTCCACACAGAAGGGCCCCAGCCGGGATTCAAACCAGGAACCCTTTTGCTGTGAGGCGACAGTGCTATCCACAACACCACCTTGCCGCCCGAGGATGAGCAGAATCGATAACGGCATCGGTAAAAACGTATCAATTCCTGTCTCCACTCATTTCCAATATCAGCTGCTTGACTCTGGCCACTTCATGCAGCTTTCACATTCCTCTCCATTTTGAAAGTGAGAGAAGCCTCAAGGTCTCCGCACAGATTGAATATTCAGAGGCGCTGCCGAGCTCCACAAGGTCAAGGGCGGCTACGACGGATGTTTCGCCCAAAATGATGTAGAAAAACGTCAAGGCTTCACAGGTTTGTGAGGCAGCAGCAGTTCTGACAGAAGTGGAGTGAACGTGGATGTGAAAGGCGGCGAGGAAGCTTCGGGCTCAGCCACACTTCAAACTCTGCTTCGAGAGTTAATTCAACCGTCTTCAGGTCCGTCTATAACACACAGGTATTTTTGAAAGCGTGCATCTCTCTGGTTCACGGTTTGGTCTTTCCTCCACGCGGAACCGCAGTTGTGGACTCCTGAGACCGGAGTTTTTTGTAACCCGGGTCCAGGGTGAACTATTTGGAAAAATCTGGTCATGTCTCATCTCATCTCATCTCATCTTCAGCCTCTTATCCGGGGTCAGGTCTCAGGGGCAGCAGCTCCAGCAGGGGACCCCAAACTTCCCTTTCCCGGGCCACATTAACCAGCTCTAACTGGGGGATCCTGAGGCGTTCCCAGGCCAGTGTGGAGATCTAATCTCTCCACCTGGTCCTGGGTCTTCCCCGAGGCCTCCTCCCAGCTGGACGTGCCTGGAACACCTCCCTAGGGAGGCACCCAGGGTTCATCCTTACCAGGTGATCCTGAACCACCTCAACTGGCTCCTTTCAACGCAAAGGAGCAGCGGCTCTACTCCGAGTTCCTCACGGATGCTGAACTTCTCCCCCTCTCTCTAAGGGAGACTCCAGACCCCCTCCTGAGGAAACACATTTAGGCCGCTTTCGGTCATGTGTGGACAGGAAAACCGAGGAAAACCGCAATTTCTTGTCCTCATTGTTTGACGTCACACTGGGCGACGGTGAACAGTCAGTTGTATCCATGGAGACGTGTGAAGCGCTCTAGACGTGACCGATGGAAGACTGAGTCAAAATCCTGCTGCAACTTCTCAGCACTTTGTGTTTCATGAGTGACAGTGAGAAGTAACTTCACTGTCAGTCCACACGATGGAATTTGCCCGGCCTCGGTTCAACATCATTGTTCTTCCCCGTATGAATTTTTCCAGCCTTGTGATTGGCTAAAATGGGCTTCCTGTTATCGCCACCTGCTGCTTCAGCATGTGCGTTTTGTGCTTTTTATCACACAAGTGGTGTGGACGGGAATTTTCTTTTTTTTAACCACGCGGGAACACGCACTGGAACGAGCACGGGAACACACACAAACACGTACAAGAACACGGGCGAACACGCAGGGGAACACACACGGGAACACGCACGGAAACACACACAAACACCTACAAGAACACGGGCGAACACGCACAGGAACACGCACGCAAACACGCGAACACGCACGCGAACACACGCACGCGAACACGCACGCGAACACGTACCAACGCACACGGGAACACGCACGCGCGAACACACAGGAACACGCACGAGAAAAGGGGTCATAAACGTTTGGTTTCAGAATAACCCGTGTTCCCGTGGACTGAGCCTCCACGCAGACGGCAGGAAAAGTGCTGAGCCGTGGCTCTTTGGAGGTTTACACTCTCCAACACGTTGTCTCAGAACACATCCGTCCCTCATGCGTTAAAGAAGGAGCTTTAACTCAAGTGTAAAGAAAATCAAGAGTACTATTGACTTCTCTCTTCACGTCACGCTTTAGTGGAAGTCCTGCACACGTCGGGTCAGACTTGTGGCTCTGGAGCGAGAGCTTATCAAAGCGTATTGAACCTGAAATGTTAATTATTCACCAGAATTCACTATATAAACCTTAGTCATCGTGCTCTTTGGGAAATAAACATCCTGTGTGTTAAGACGACGGCCTCGGGTGAAACCTGGCCTCTCTCTCGTCTCATTCACAACACGTTCGATCTGCTCCTGGAAGATTTCTGCGATACCAGACGCATGTTTCAATCTCACCAAACATAAATCAAAGGCGCCCCCGTTATTACTTTCTGCATCTCTGCAACTCAGGAGACTTTCAACAACCTCAGGAGAGATGAGCTGAATCGACCACGTCACAAAAAAACGTCCTTTACACAACAAACTCATTCAGTCAAACTATGTAAACAAGGAAAGAGTGGATGTTGCACGGCTGGTTTCTCTGCTCGTAAACTTCCTCCAGAGCCGAGAGGATCGACCGTCACAACGTTGCACAACCCTCAGGCAACCTGTTAATGTTTAAATCAGCAAACAGGATACAACATCCACCTGTGGCTGAAGGGGAAAGGACTGAATATATGCTTGGATGAATGAATGCAGCCCAGAGGGAAAACCTCCTCAGCGGTGCACATTGTGTTTCTTTAAAATGATCATTTTAGAAGGAAGGTTCTGGACCTCTGGGGGGTTTGTCAGCGCCGCACCGGAGTTCATTACTGCTCATTAAAATCACCTGAGATGGATGAAACTGCGTGAATTCATAAGTGAGCAGCTGGTGGACTTGCATGCACGTTGTCTTGAGCCTAACCTTGTGAATCAGAGCAGCTAATGTTAGTTGGGAGGGCAACAAGTAGAGCCAAGTGTCCATTACACGACCCGCGCTCCACAACAAAAGCCCCAGGTCGGAGGCTGATTGGGGGTCGGCTGAACCGAGCGTGATGTGTGAACTTGAGGGGAGCAGAACGGCTCGCTGCTGCAGACACGGGGGCTCCGAGGGCCGATGAGAGCAACGTACTCTCATGAACAGGTTCGTACGATATCGTAAGGAAGGTTCAGCGCAATCATTCGTATGATATGATTACAAACGGTGAATGAAAGTCAGCCACGAGAAGGCGCCAGAACACGAAAAACTCCCGTTACGTGACCGCTTTTATCCTACAGACGGTGACGGTTCAGTTAAGGGACATGAACGGCAACAGGAAACGAACCCTGCACCCTGGAACGTCTGTTTCAAACACACAGAGTTTAAACCGTAAACTCATAACAGATGAGAGAAAGTGCTGCGGTGTGGAGAGCACTTACACCTCTGGGATTCATCCTTGTCGACATCAGTGCGACTTCAAGACCCTCGACACAAGATGAGTACAGAAAACTGGACCACGCCTCAAACTCTACGTCAGACTCAAGCTTCTACACAAATGTGGCGCTGCAGGTTTTTGTTCATGAAAACAGTGATAACATTAATCCAGATGGATGCGCGGATTGGGCTTTGAGAGCGCCCGAACACGTACGCAGACAAACGCACGTGAACACACGCACGGGAACAGACACGAACACACGCGAAAAGACACACGAACACGAACACACACAGGTATACGCGCTCGAACACGGGAACACAGACACAAACACGAACACGCACGCGAACACGGGAACACTCACGGGAACAAAGGAACACACACAGGAACACGCAAGGGAATACGCATGGGAACACACACACGCACGGGAACACGCAAACACACACATGCGAACACGGACGAGAACCCACATGAGAACACACACGGAAACACACACGCAAACACACACGGGAACACGGACGAGAACACACACGTGAACACACACGCATGAACACACACACATGAATACACACACAAACGCGAACACACACGCGAACGGGAACAGGCACCGGAACACACACGCAAACATGCACGGGAACAGACACGGGAACACACACAGGAATACGCACACGAACACGCACGCAAACACACGCGAACACACCCCCTCAGCCTTGGACTTCTTCACAGAACACATTCGCGCTCTTTCAAAGTCATTCTGATTCAATGTTTTCACCCTTCATTCAACTACAAAACATTTTCATAAAGTCGTCCCTCAGTTTTTTATTTTTGACTTTCTTTTTGAATTCTCGTGGCTTCAGTTGGTTTCTGTGAACCTTGAGTGTCATCACCAGGAGTTAATTCAGAGTCCAGAGAATGAGCGTTCAACTACAGAGGACACGTGCTCCCTCACTCTGAATTAAATCAATATAAATACGACTCACTACGAGATATCAATAACAATAACATCTGACTGTTCACATCCATTTCCCCTGGATTCAGTCTTAAAGGTAAAGAGTTTTCATCACTGGGGAAAGAAACGGGCCGTGTCATTATTGATGTGTTTCCTGGGAGGTGAAGCCCTGAGGTGGGAGCGTCACGGCGGCTCACAGCGAACCTGCTGCGGGCTGAGTTCGATGCTAAGCACCGGCGTGCATCATTAACTCCGCCTCCAGAGGCACGGCGGCCAGCGGGAAGCTGACAGGCTCCAAGACGACGACAAAGGTTTCTGTGCTTCTTCATATTATTACTATTATTATTATTAGTCTTCTGTCAGTTCAGAGAGAGGGACCACCGCTCCACACTAGTGTCCTGCACAAAAGGCATTTTGCAGTTTGCCTTCCTTCAGCTACCAAGCTCCTCTCCCGTGGAACCAACTCTGAGTACAGACACTGTCCCTATATTTAAGAGTAAACTTAAAACTTTGTGTGCCAAGGCTCAGTGTCCTTGACACACACATAAAACTTTCCCCGGGTAGAATCCACCAAAAACTGTCTCGATGGCTCATCTGATGAAGATAAGTGCCGAAAAAGCATGGGATGATTTTGCACCTGAATTGCACTTTAACATGTTTTGTGAATACAGCCCCGGTCTAGGATTTCTCTGTGAAATGGACCCCAGAATCTCACAGCGGGACACAGCGCGCAATGGACTGTAAATGCCCTCAATGGGACCAAACTGGTCTCAGATACCCAATAAAAGAAGACCTGATCAGGACCTCCCTACTGAGGAGTAAATCTGGGGTAACAGCAGATCAACACTTCACCTTTCACAAATGATCTCATCTCATCTCATCTTCAGCCTCTTATCCGGGGTCGGGTCGGGGGCGCAGCAGCTTTAGCAGGGGACCCCAAACTTCCCTTTCCCGGGCCACATTAACCAGCTCTAACTGGGGGATCCTGAGGCGTTCCCAGGCCAGTGTGGAGATCTAATCTCTCCACCTGGTCCTGGGTCTTCCCCGAGGCCTCCTCCCAGCTGGACGTGCCTGGAACACCTCCCTAGGGAGGCGCCCAGGGTTCATCCTTACCAGATGATCCTGAACCACCTCAACTGGATCCTTTCAACGCAAAGGAGCAGCGGCTCTACTCCGAGTTCCTCACGGATGCTGAACTTCTCCCCCTCTCTCTAAGGGTGACAGAACAGGACGGACAGTGGTCGTGTGGAGAACACCAACCCCTTCCACGTCCTAAGTTAAACATTAGTGCCGATACCAAATCAACAAACTGGAGGATGGGGCGAGTGGAAACCCGATGAAACCGTGACTGTTCCCAGATCTGCACTGCATCAGCTCTTCCCCCTGCAGAGGAGCCCACTCCTGCCGACAGACTGTTATCATGAGCGTTATATTGATTTCTCCATCCTGCAGTGATCCAGAGCAGTCTGCTGGGCATGACTCAAGGGATTCAAACTGGCAACTCAACCACACACACACACACACACAAACACAGACAGACACTCCTGCTGCCGCCTCCCGTCCGGGGGGAGTACCGCTCCATGAGAAACTCTTACTTCCTCCGCGAGACCAGACGTACGATGCCACCTCCTCCAGTCTTTAACTGGACTCACGCTCTGATTTATGAACCAGCGCGTGGAGAAGAGGGACCACCGGCACGGGTAGGACAGGAATAAAGCAGATTTTCTGATTTTCTCCTTCTGGATCTCAAGTTTCCGTCTCATTAACGTGACTCAGGCTCTAATATTCTGAACTTACACTTGTGCACAAATAAACTCCCACGTCTGCTTCCTGCCGGAGCACACTCGTCACTCTCACGCACACACGCCGCATGAATATTGAAATGAAACCACCACGAGAGTCTCGTTAATGAGCCTCCCGACGGGACAGGAGAACACGGGGGAGGTTCTGCACTCAGAACCGGCTTCCCTGCTCGTTTTTATGAGCGAGAGCTCGCAGGTCTGGCAGCTCCAGCACAGCGGGAACGCGCTCATCTGAATACAACGTGGACAAACCCAGAGCAGAGCTATTCAACAAATCAGCTGAACGGCCCTCGAACGTGACGCAGCCAAGGACGGCGCTTCAGTGCAACCTGAAAGCCAGTGCACGGGAATGAAAGAGAAGGAGTCAGGGATTCAGACCGAACACATCCGTCTGCCTTTTGTTTAACATGAAACCAGCGTTGAGCGGTTCTACCTTCAGAGTGTTACAGTTGTTGTTGTAGTGGAGAGACTTTGATGTTGCAGGGCGTTTTAAAAAGAGAGGAAACCAAAGCAAATGTCTGTTGTGTGCATGTAAAAAGGCATGGGTGCAGATTAGACTGAGGCTGTGGTAGGAATGAACTAAGGGGATTATATTTCTGTCACAGGGGGGTCAAAGTGATCCAGTAAAGCTCCCCTGTGGCAGCAGGTTTACAGTCCATCTCATCTCATCTCATCTTCAGCCTCTTATCCGGGGTCGGGTCTCGGGGGCAGCAGCTTTAGCAGGGGACCCCAAACTTCCCTTTCCCGGGCCACATTAACCAGCTCTAACTGGGGGATCCTGAGGAACACACCTGATCCAACAAATCCAACTGTGTGAAGACGGTTCAGGTGACTGCAGGACTGGAGTCAGGTGTGTTCTTGCTTGGTTGCAATGAAAACCTGCAGCCACAGCGCCCCTCTTTACTGGATCACTCTGACGCCCCTGTGTTAGTGTTGGAATAATTGTACATAAAGTAATCTCATATTTACTCCAATTATCTTTACATGTAAACTAACCTTAATTGGTGTGAACAGTTAATTAGTGCAGAGTTGTTTTACAGGTAGGAGAAATCAGATAAGCGTGACTGCTGATGAGTCATGATGAGCAGACACGGTTCTTACGGTTTAACCGACGCTGTCTCCAACAAAACTACGTTTCCCAGACAACAGAACCGCACGCTCAACTATGTTTCCAGGCACGTTGTCAAGCGGTCGCTGTTTTACACACGCGGTTAACGCTGTGAACTGAAATCAAACTACTTGGTTTGGTAAAATGAATATGTTTTAGGTGTAGTTAAGTACGTTACATCAACAGGTGAACGTAGACTTTAGCACAAGCACAAACTTCCCCCGAGTTGTTTGTGTTTTGTCGTCTCACAGGTCGCTGCTGATGGTGGTGGTGCCTGCTGCCGTCGTCCTGCATGACGCTGCCTGCTGCCGTGGTCCTGTGTGCAGGTCTCTGCTGATGGTGGTGGTGCCTGCTGCCGTGGTCCTGTGTGCAGGTCTCTGCTGATGGTGGTGGTGCCTGCTGCCGTGGTCCTGCGTGAAGGTCTCTGCTGATGGTGGTGGTGCCTGCTGCCGTGGTCCTGTGTGTAGGTCTCTGCTGATGGTGGTGGTGCCTGCTGCCGTGGTCCTGTGTGTAGGTCTCTGCTGATCGTGGTGGTGCCTGCTGCAGTGGTCCTGTGTGCAGGTCTCTGCTGATGGTGGTGGTGCCTGCTGCCGTGGTCCTGTGTGCAGGTCTCTGCTGATGGTGGTGGTGCCTGCTGCCGTGGTCCTGTGTGTAGGTCTCTGCTGATCGTGGTGGTGCCTGCTGCTGTGGTCCTGTGTGTAGGTCTCTGCTGTTTGTGGTGGTGCCTGCTGCCGTGGTCCTGTGTGCAGGTCTCTGCTGATGGTGTTGGTGCCTGCTGCCGTGGTCCTGTGTGTAGGTCTCTGCTGATGGTGGTGGTGCCTGCTGCCGTGGTCCTGTGTGCAGGTCTCTGCTGATGGTGGTGGTGCCTGCTGCCGTGGTCCTGTGTGTACGTCTCTGCTGATGGTGGTGGTGCCTGCTGCCGTGGTCCTGTGTGTAGGTCTCTGCTGATGGTGGTGGTGGTGCCTGCTGCCGTGGTCCAGCATGACGCTTCCTGCTGCTGTTATCATCTATCACCTTAGCTGTGCTTGTTTCTACTATTCTGCTGTATTAATAAGTCATATTCACATTATTATAGATGTTATTATAGTTACTAGAAGTGTGTCTGTCTCTTTAATGTTGCAGGGCGTTTTAAAAAGAGAGGAAACCAAAGCAAACGTCTGTTGTGTGCATGTAAAAAGGCATGGGTGCAGATTAGACTGAGGCTGTGGTAGGAATACACAAAGTGGATTATTTGATGGTTTAATGAGATGGTATTTATCCCAGTGTCTGATCTGATGTGAGCTGCATGTATGGATAACCTGGTTGAGGGTCTGGATGTTATTTTTCAATGCAATGTTATTTAAACTGCAAACACACACGTACTACAAAACCTCGGTGCTCTCTGCTCCCCCTTGATGTCTTTACCAGATTCCTTTGGGATTTCACTCAATTTAACACTAACATGAGGCTGAACCGAGCAAATGCACACAGCACAGACAAATCACAGGTGCAGCATGAAAGGAGACAAGTGGATGTTGAATTCGGCATCCAGGTCAAACCGTATGCAAAGCTTTTTTAAGAGATAATTCAGGTTTGATAGTTTGATCGCACCGGCGACCGTCGCCCACAGAGCGGTGCTTCGGTGCAGCGTCAACGTGGAAGCAACAGGAGAATCTCACTGGAAATAAGCGATTCTGTTGAAATAGGTGACTCCAAGTGGATCAAATACATGCCGAATTAATCAGTGACCCCTTCTCATTCAAAACATATGTAAGGTTACGCGGTTAGTTTGAGATATTCTGTCAGGAGAGAGAGTGAACTTCAAATGGGCACATTTCAAAAGGAAGTTCGCCAACAGGTCCCTGCGACCAGACAACAGGTGCGTGTGCAGCTGCGGACTCACCTTCTGCTGCCGCCGGGCCATGTCGGTGGGCTGCTTGGCGTTGAACGGGTACGCGATGCACCGGAGCACGAACACGTAGATCTGCAGCTTCATTTTCCGCTCCTCTTCCTCCTTCTGGATCCGCTCGCGCTCCTTCCTCTCCTCCTCCTCTTCACCTGTCGCGTCTTTGGCACCTTTGCCGCCGGGGGCACCTCCACCTCCACCTCCACCTCCACCTCCACCTCCACCTCCAGGTGAGGCGGACTGCTGCTGCCGCCGCTGGCCGCCCGCCCGGCTGCTGCCGCCGCCGCCGCTGTTCCCACGTTTCCCCGCGGAGGCAACAGCCGGTTTCCTCGGAGCCTCCTGCACAACTTCTGGGTCGGACTCCCCGCCGGTGTCCTCGCTGGAGGACGGGTCCAGCATGGTTCAACACGGGCGCTCAAACTTCGGTTCAGACACGACGGAACCGGAGGAAGCAGAGAAACACCTGTTCGGGCTTTTACTTTGTTTGTTTTAGTCGACGTGGCGTTCACGGCTGCACTTCACCGACCCGCCGGTCCTTCCCTGCTGCTGCTGCCGCTGCCGTACGGAGCCAGGACCCGGGGGGAGTGTGGCTGTTCTCCGCGGGAGCAGGAGGAGGAGTGTTAGCGGTTATTTTGGAGCATGTCGCCGCGTGCGCTTCGCTCCGACGCACCGGGGATGTGTTGGAATGGCTGGCAGCGCGCGCGCCCGACGCCACTGCTGCTGCGCGCTCCCGTGTCAGTGTGTGTGTGTGTGTGTGTGTGTTTGTGAGCGCGCCAGCACACAGGTGAGCAACCTGTAGCTGCGAACACAGATGAGAGAACAGCAGCGAGGACGTCTCACTCTGTCGGGAACTCACGAGACCAAATGGATTTAAAGGCTGAAAGTAAAACGAGTCTTTGTGCAGAGTCAGCATGAATCTGACCCCGGGTGGTGGTGGTGTTGGTGGTGGTGTTGTTGTTGGTGGTGTTGTTGGTGGTGTTGTTTGTGGTTGTTGTTGAAGTGGGGATGGTGGTGTTGTTGGTGGTGTTGGTGTTGTTGTTAGTGGTGTTGTTGTTGGTGGTGTTGTTGTTGGTGGTGGTGTTGTTGTTGGTAGTGTTGTTGTTGGTGGTGGTGATGGTGGTGTTGTTTGTGTTGTTGGTGGTGTTGTTGGTTGTGATGTTGGTGGTGTTGGTGGTGTTGTTGTTGGTGTTGTTGTTGTTGTTGTTGGTGTTGTTGTTGGTGTTGTTGTTGTTGGTAGTGTTGTTGGTGGTGTTTGTGGTGTTGGTGTTGTTGGTGTTGTTGGTAGTGTTGTTGTTGGTGTTATTGGTGTTGTTGTTGGTGGTGGTGTTGTTGTTGGTGTTGTTGGTAGTGTTGTTGTTGGTGTTATTGGTGTTGTTGTTGGTGGTGGTGTTGGTGTTGTTGGTGGTGGTGATGGTGGTGTTGTTGTTGGTGGTGTTGTTGTTGGTGTTGTTGGTTGTGATGTTGGTGGTGTTGTTGTTGGTGGTTGTTGTTGTTGGTGGTGGTGTTGTTGGTGGTGTTGGTGTTGGTGGTGGTGATGTTGGTGGTGTTGGTGTTGTTGGTGGTGTTGTTGTTGGTGGTGTTGTTGGTAGTGTTGTTGGTGGTGTTTGTGGTGTTTGTGGTGTTGGTGTTGTTGGTGTTGTTGGTAGTGTTGTTGTTGGTGTTATTGGTGTTGTTGATGGTGGTGGTGTTGTTGGTGGTGTTGGTGTTGTTGTTGGTGTTGTTGGTGGTGGTGTTGTTGGTGGTGATGTTGGTGGTGTTGGTGTTGTTGTTGGTGGTGTTGTTGTTGTTGGTGGTGTTGTTGTTGGTGTTGATGTTGGTGTTGTTGTTGTTGTTGTTGGTGGTGGTGTTGGTGTTATTGGTGGTGGTGTTGTTGTTGGTGGTGGTGGTGTTGTTGATGGTGTTGGTGTTGTTGGTGGTGGTGATGGTGGTGGTGGTGGTGTTGTTGGTGGTGATGTTGGTGTTGTTGGTGGTGGTGTTGTTGTTGGTGGTGGTGGTGTTGTTGTTGGTGGTGGTGGTGTTGTTGGTGGTAGTGTTGTTGTTGTTGGTGGTGGTGGTGTTGTTGGTGGTGTTGTTGTTGGTGGTGGTGATGGTGGTGTTGTTGTTTGTGTTGGTGGTGTTGTTGTTGGTGTTGTTGGTGGTGTTATTGGTGTTGGTGTTGTTGTTTGTGGTGGTGGTGTTGGTGGTGGTGTTGGTGTTGGTGTTGTTGGTAGTGTTGTTGTTGGTGTTGTTGGTAGTGTTGTTGTTGGTGGTGGTGATGGTGGTGTTGTTTGTGTTGTTGGTGGTGGTGTTGTTGGTTGTGATGTTGGTGTTGGTGGTGTTGTTGTTGTTTGTGGTGGTGATGGTGGTGTTGGTGTTGTTGGTGGTGTTGGTGTTGTTGTTGTTGGTGGTGTTGGTGTTGGTATTGTTGGTGGTGTTGTCCACCCTGGACAGGACGCCAGTCTATCACAGGACACATAGAGACGAACAGAGACAGACAACCATTCACACCTACGGGTGACCAACACTCACTCACTCACAAACACACACGCACCAACACACACACACTCACTCACAAACACACACACACACACACACACACTCACTAACCCTCACGCACAAACACACACGCACATGTTTGTGTTTTACATGTTTTAAAATCCTGATATTTGATTCTGTATTTATATTATATTTATCACATTGTAGGAAGCTTCGAGTGTGTCACTGTAGAGACACTGTGGCCACTAGAGGGCAGTGTTTTTCTACTGTTTTTACCCACAGACTGTAAAATATATATATATATTACTATGAGTGTGTGTGTGTGTGTGTGTGTGTGTGTGTGTGTGTGAGTGAATGAGTGAGTGAGTGAGTTGGTGTGTGAGTGAGTGAGTGAGTGAGTGAGTGAGTGAGTGAGTGAGGGCTGGTGTGTGAGTGAGTGAGTGAGTGAGTGAGTGAGTTTTGGTCTGTGAGTGAGTGAGTGAGTGAGTGAGTGAGTGAGTGAGTGTTTGAGTGAGTAAGTGAGTGAGTGAGTGTTGGTGTGTGAGTGAGTGTTGGTGTTTGAGTGAGTGAGTGAGTGTTGGTGTTTGAGTGAGTGAGTGAGCGAGTGAGTGTTGGTGTTTGAGTGAATGAGTGAGCGAGTGAGTGTTGGTGTTTGAGTGAGTGAGTGAGTGAGTGAGTGTTGGTGTTTGAGTGAGTGAGTGAGTGAGTGTTGGTGTTTGAGTGAGTGAGTGAGCGAGTGAGTGTTGGTGTGTGTGTGAGCGAGTGTTGGTGTTTGAGTGAGTGAGTGAGTGTTGGTGTTTGAGTGAGTGAGTGAGCGAGTGAGTGAGTGTTGGTGTGTGAGTGAGTGAGTGAGTGAGTTTTGGTGTGTGTGTGTGTGTGTGTGTGTGTGTGTGTGTGTGTGTGTGTGTGTG